>NC_057812.1:627220576-627221147 GCF_018294505.1 Triticum aestivum | reverse complement strand
CCTCCACCGGCCCTGCTCCAGGTGAGCTCTACCTCCTCTTTTTTTCTGTTTTTTTTCTGTTTTTTTAGTTTTAGGTTTATGCTCAGTTTAGTTTTAGTTTTAGTTTTAGGTTTAGTTTTAGGTTTAGGTTTAGTTTTAGTTTAGTTTTAGCTTTAGATTTAGTTTTTTCCTTTTTTCTGTTTTTTAGTTTTAGGTTTATGTTTAGTTTAGATTTAGTTTTAGTTTTAGTTTTAGTTTTAGATTTAGATTTAGTTTTAGTTTTACGTTTAGGTTCAGGAAAGAAGAAGAAGAAAAAAAGAGGAGAGGAGGAGAAGAAGAAGAGGAAAAAGGAAAGGAAGAAGAAGAAGAGGAGGAGGAGAAGAAACAAGAAGAAGAGCAAGAAGAAGAAGAAGAAGAAAGAGGAGAGGAGGAGAAGAAGAAGAGGAAAAAGGAAAGGAGGAAGAAGAAGAAGAAGAAGAAGGAAAAAAGGAAGAAAAGGAAGAAAAGGAAGAAGAGGAAGAAGAAGAAAAGGAAAAAAGAGGACACCCCGACCCGACACGGCACCCCGACCCCGACCCGACACCCCAACACG
>NC_057812.1:627037418-627220166 GCF_018294505.1 Triticum aestivum | reverse complement strand
CCCGACACCGACACGGCACTACCCCGACATCGACACGACACCCCGACCCCCCGACCCCGAAACAGCACCCTGACCCCGACAATGCACCCCGACACCGACAGGACACCCCGACCACCGACACCTACCGAAAAGGTGTTCTTTGGCCTTCCAGAGGCCGACGGAGACATATATTTGTGAATTATTAGTTAGGTCTTATATTTTTTGATTTCGTTATGAAAAACATCATATATAATTGTGTTGATCGTGTAGTTTTAAATGTGCAGTTGTTTCCTCGCTGCGAGGTTTGCTGTTCGACGACCTTGCCGTGCGTTTGACGAGCTCTGCCCCTTCGTTCGTGGGTGAGCACAAATGACAAGTCCTCCTCCCCCATTAATTATTTGATCTATTCCGATGAAACTTGATAGCTAGCTATATATGTGTCTTGAATCATCAGTATGCGTAACCAATATGTGTCTCCCGTTCGAAAGCGTCATAGTTACAAATATGCATGCATTTGCATATTTATAACCTTGATTCTTTCGAATTGTCCAACGCTATCCATGGACAGCCCGAGTATGTGTAGATTGGGTTCATTTTCCCATATGCTTTGTTCCGGATCCGACGCATATATTTCGTCAGTGCCTCCCCTGTTGTTCTCCGGGTACACATCCTCTCTGTTTATTGCAGAGACGTGTATCAGGAGAACAGCGGGGAGGTGCTGCCAAAATTTTGCGGCGGATCCAGAGCATAGCATGGGAAAATGAACCCAATCTACACATACACGGGTGGGATTAGGACCTATCATTACCTATTAGAGTGTAGGTTGCATGGACGTAATAAAATTGACAAAGTAGATCAACTGATGAATATATACATGGTGAATTACATATATAATTGTTGTGTGCCCAGTAGCTCTAAAAGTCAAGATGAGTGACCGTGCATGGATGTATACCGGTCACACTGGTCAGAACAAATGGAGCACTGAATGGTTCACAAAAACTAAGGGGTTTGTGCAAGCCGCATTTGCAAATGGCCAAAAGAAAACCTGGTGCCCCTGTTTCCGGTGCGGCAATTGGGAAAAGAAGACAGAGGATGAAATGGGCAAACACCTACAGAAGAGTGGTTTTACGCCCGATTATACAGTGTGGACATTTCATGGTGAGTCTGCCCAACGTGACCGAGCTGAGGTGGATCGTCGTCGCACCGACGAGCATGGTACCAGGATGGAAAACATGGTGCAAGGCTATCATGATGCTCGGGATTCGGACGAGGAGATGGAGGAATCTGCAAAGGCCTTCAATGAAATGTTACAGTCTTCAAAACGTCCGCTCCACGAGCACACTGAACTTTGTCAGTTGGATGCCATCTCACAAGTAATGGCTCTGAAGGCTCAGTTCAACTTGGGCAGAGAATGCTATGACGCAATTATCACAGTATTTGGACGCTTTCTACCCAAAGGCCATGTAATGCCTGCAAACCTGTACCAGTCAGACAAAATCCTCCGTGCACTGAAGATGCCCTATGAGAAGATACATGCCTGTGAGAAAGGATGTGCCTTATTTAGGCTTGACTATGCGGACTTGAACTATTGTCCCATTTGCAAGTCTCCCAGGTATATTGTGGTAGACAACGGTATGGGTGAGAGGACACAGACCAAAATCCCCGTTAGTGTTCTTCGGTATACGCCAATCGTACCAAGACTTCAACGTCTTTTCATGGTCGAAGAGACAGCCAGACAGATGACATGGCACAAAACAGGCAAAAGAACCAAACTAGATGCAGATGGGAATCTGATGATGGTACACACATCGGATGGTGTTGCGTGGAAAAAGTTTGATGAATTACATGCTGACAAAGCGGCAGATCCGAGGCATCCTCGAGTCGGCATCAGCATGGATGGGTTCAGTGTGTTTGGTATGATGGCAGCCCAATACAGTTGTTGGCCCGTATTTGTCTTTCCACTCAATCTCCCCCCCGGACAGATTATGCAAAGAAAGAACATTTTCCTGACGTTGATAATTCCAGGACCCAACTATCCAGGCAAAAATATGAATGTGTACATGCAACCGCTTAAGGACGAATTGCAAGAAGCCTGGGATAATGGGTTCAAGACATACGACGCCTTTAGCAAACAGAACTTCATAATGCGTGTCTGGTACATGTACTCGACGCATGACTTGCCGGCGTATGCGCTATTCGTTGGCTGGTGTGTGCATGGAAGGTTCCCGTGCCCCACATGCAAGGGAGCTCTTGAGTTTCGTTGGCTTCAAGCCGGTCGCAAGTTTTCTTGCTTCGACATGCATAGACAGTTCCTGGATCCTCGCCATAAGTTCAGGAAAGACAAGAAGAACTTCATCAGGGGTAGAGTTGTCAAAAACTCTGCACCACCTGCATTGACAGGCCAACAGACCCTAGATCAGTTAAACGCTCTCGAGCCAGATCCACAACGTCCATGGTACTTCAAGGGGTATAATACTAAGCACGCGTGGACTCACAAAACATGCTTATGGGATCTGCCTTACTTCAAAGACCTCCTTTGCCCACACAACATCGACGTGATGCACACTAAGAAGAATATCGCCGAGGCACTTTTTGGCACATTGTTCGGCATAGATGGGAAGTCAAAGGATAATACTAAGGCTAGAGTCGATCTGGAGGCGCTATGTGATAGGCCGTTACAAAACATGAAAGAACCGAAAGCAAAGCAGAACTGGACGAAGCCAAAGGCATGGTTCAATCTTGGAAGGCTAGCTATGAGGGAAATTCTCTTGTGGGTGCAACAGCAGTTGATGTTCCCCGATGGGTATGCAGCGAATCTAAAGAGGGGAGCGAATCTTGATAAACTGAAGATATTTGGTCTCAAGAGTCATGATTGGCACATATGGATTGAGCGGGTAATGCTAGTGATGTTGCGTGGCTTCATCCCTGAGGATGAATGGCTAGTACTGGCAGAACTCAGCTATTTCTTCCGTGTTCTTTGTGCGAAAGAACTATCGCCTGGCGTGCTAGAAGAAATGGAAGAGTTGGCGCCGGAGTTGATCTGCAAGTTAGAGAAGATCTTTCCGCCGGGCTTCTTTAATCCAATGCAGCATTTGATTTTGCATCTCCCGACCGAGGCAAGATTGGGGGGGCCTGTGCAAAACCGTTGGTGCTACCCAACTGAGAGGATGCAGAAGTCGCTTCGAGAAAAATGTAAAAATAAACGTAGAATTGAAGCATCGATGGCTGAGGCATTCATCACAGAGGAGGCGGCAAACTTCGTAACAGCGCACTATGAAGCCAAAAATCGTCATTTGCATAATCCGAAGCCTCGGTACAATGCTGACGAGCCTAAAAAGGGTGGATCCAACCTCAGCCAATTCAAAGGGAATCTCGCACCAGCTAGTGTTTCACATCCAGTATCTTTGGATAACGAAGAATGGCGGACCATTTCGTTGTATATCTTCAACAACCTGATAGAAGTGCGGCCGTACATCGAGTAAGTTCTCGGTACATTGTTTCGCAACTTCTATTTCCTTTGAACTACTCTTATTCCTGGATATGTCATACAGTCGATACGTCGCCATATTCTCGTATGGAGCGGAGATCCAAAAGGATTCCGTCGAAGAGTATGAGCTTCTCGCAAAGCAAGGAGGTGGCTATCCCGGTTTCATCTCTTGGTTCAAACAAACGGTAATTTCTATTAGACAATTTCATTTCATTCGCTAATTTGTGCATAATGCAACAATCCTTTCATATTAAACTTGTAGGCTAATTCAGAGTCTATGGACGCCGAATTGAGACAAGTCGCTAATGGTTTTGACTATAAGGTCCGTTCATTTGACAAGTACGACATCAACGGGTATCGCTTTCGTACCTATGGCAAAGAGCTATCTATGGCCGACCGAAAGTCTACAAATTGTAGTGTATCTGCTATCGGCGAAGGAGGTACCGAGTATTATGGGAGAGTTGAAGCAATTTATGAACTTCTGTTCTATGGTGAAAACCCACCAAATGTCGTAGTCTTCAAATGTTATTGGTTTCAGCCGAAGGAGACTAGAAGGACTCATGAACATATAGGGCTAGTTGAAATCAACCAAAGCACTCATTTAGATGTTCCTGATGTCTATATTATGGCTCAACAGGCGACCCAAGTATTCTATCTACGGTGGGCCTGCCAAACTAATCCAAATCTGAAAGGTTGGGATGTCGTTTATGAAGTGCCGCCACGTGCTAGACTTTCTCCCCCAAAGGAAGAGGATTATGAACCTCACATTAACCCAGACACATATGAAGGAGAATTCTTCCAAGAGACACGTCTTTCCAAAAAGCGTTTCAAGAACCGCTATACTTCACGCCAAAACATTGAAGTAGACAGCGACAATGAATCCGACATCACCCCAGAGGAGGAACAAGAAGAGCCAGAACAAGAAGAGGTTACTGCTGCGGATGACCTGTCAATGCTTGACCGATTACGTCAAGGTGGCATTGCACATGTTGATGCCAATGAACCCTATGAGCCCATCATTGATTATAGTGATGATGATGATTATGCATTTATTGATGATACTGATCGAGATTATTAGTAGTGTCAGGTATTCAATTTTTTTATGTTGTACTTGATGATGATACACTTAAGTGATATACATATTATTATTCATGTCGGTACTTTTTTTAAATTGTACTAATTTCGTTTATTCTTTGTGATGGCAGGTGTTGAAAGATGGTGGGCGCTAGTCGGGAGCGCGCCGAGGCCCCTTCTTTGTCGGCGCGTGGTGCGAGGTCTTCCATTCCACACGCACCTCTCCGTCGAGCGTTGCTGGACAGTATGGCGACACCGCCGGGCCCTTCTTCATCGACCGCGGTGCCCAGCAGGGGACGAGGTAAGAAGAAGAGAGGAGGTGGAGCACGTGGTCGCGGGAGAGGAGGTAGGGTGACTCTTACGGCGCCTTCCTCGCCACCGCCCCCAGCTGTTTCACCCGAGCACGTGACTGCTAGGGTGGACTCGTCTGAGGAGGAGGCTTCACGGACTCTGGTCCACGAGCCTCCGGTCCACGAGTCTTCGGCCCACGAGCCTCGGGTCGACAGGCCTTCGGCCCACGAGACTTGGGCCCACGAGACCCCGGAGGAGCACACGTCTGGATGGGGTACCTGGTCGGGTCAGCCTGAGGATGGCGGGGAGCCGAGTGGCCATGCTGATGATGGCGGGGAGCCGACTGATGAGGAGGGGGGAGGGGGGCAACGTCTACCAGCGTGGTGCTACACGGCTCCCTTCCGTGCCGGCGACCCGCGAGCAAAGGTGGTTGATTTTCCCTGATGGGGAGAGGTAAGTGCATTTAATCTTTTTGTACCTTCTGCATTCACGTTTCTTCAAATAACTGATGTGTTGGCCTTGTCATGCTGCAGGGGTTGGGACCACCATGAAAGTGTCCGCGGGCCCAACTCCGTCCTTGGAGTTCTGATTCGGCAAAACTTCCCGGGGTTTGTCACGTTGCCTGGTGAGGGTCGGCTTCCAGAGGTTGGATTGACTTGGGAGCACTACTTGGCTGCCCCGGCCCCACCGGGTGAGATTATCGACGGTGTCTTGTGCAAGACGAGGGCAGACATCGTGACCAGAAAGTTCTGGGTAATTGCTCCTTTACACAATTAAAAATCTTCAACTAGCTAGTTATTAATTGCACTAATCAATATCGTCTCATTTGATTGCAGACATTCTACAGGTGTGAGGAGGGATACGAGGAGGAGGCGGATCATGTTATCCACAAGGAGTGCAAGTGCCTACTTCAGAACTTACGGCATGAGGTTCGGGTGCAGGCTGTTCGAGACTACTACGCCGGGCGTGGTATCAAGAAGCCCAATCAGGAGTTCCGCGATAAGTTCTTGAGTAAGGAGAAGTACATGAAGATAATTCCTAAGGCCTTGTACTTACTTCCATCATTTAGTAATTCATAGCCTTAGCGCTCAAGTTTCTATTTTCTAACTTAGGCCCCTCCGAGATGGTGTGCGGATCGGATGGATTGTTGGGAGGTGTTGGTCAATGCGTGGTGCTCAGAAGAATGGCTGGCCACCCACAAAGAGGCCAAGGACAAACGTGCCCAAATGGAAGGTGTGCCACACCACCAAGGCAGCTCCAACTTATTTCAGTACGGGCGGAACTGGGTATGTGGTTTGCTTCATGATTCATGCAATTCATTCATCAT
Organism: Triticum aestivum; assembly: GCF_018294505.1. NCBI lineage: Eukaryota > Viridiplantae > Streptophyta > Magnoliopsida > Poales > Poaceae > Triticum > Triticum aestivum. The sequence goes on along the minus strand of NC_057812.1, from coordinate 627,214,008 downwards.
ACTAGCTTTAGCCCTTTAATTACTAATTTACTTTGTTTCTCTCTTTCAGGCACGCTACAATAAGGCGGATAAGGTGCCAGAGGTGTACGACCTGTATGCCATGGCCCACACTGGCCCTTACAAGAAAGTCAAGGCATTCTCTGCGTCTGACCTCGATGATCCAAAGAACTTCACCAACATCTCCGCCCACGACAAGCTCGTGCAATATGGAGATCAGGGGAAGGCGAGGAAATGGGAGGACTTTAACCCGAGCCAGGGTCCCATTGATACAGAGCTGCTGATGATATATGGTGGCGGGAGGTCCCATGGCTCCATAGCCATGGGAGATGGACTTATCCGTTGTCCTAGCACTCTCCCGGAGATCAAGGCGCGCCAGTCGAGCTCCGCTCCTGAGATAAGGCCTCATGAACGGCCAGTCCAACTCGCCTTCAAGGTTAGTTATACGTACTCAGCTATCTTTCTCCATTACATTGTGTGCGCTTCCATCAATGATTACAAATGGTCATGTGAGTGGTGTTGCAGGCTGCTATACAGAGTGAGAGAGATAGAATGGAGAAACTTCTGGCGGAGGCGGCGGAGTGGCAGCGGGAGTTGGAGGAGAGGACGACAACGATGTTGGAGGAGGAGAGGGCACGAAATGACATGCAGGCAAGGGCCATGTACGAGCTCCTTGTGGTAAGTTTCTTCTGTAGATTACTTGCTAGTCTTAACATTTGAGTCTCATTACTAACTAGTATGACTCTGTTGTGAAAACCAAATGTGCAGTCTGTGTGCGAGAAGTCCGGTCAGACCGCTCCGCCGATGCCAGTGATTGCTCCTAGGAGCACGGTGAGTTTAATTTGAATGGACATTACTTGCTAGTCTTAACATTTGAGTGTCATAATGCTAACGAGACATTGGAAATGATCTGTGGTGCAGCTTAACTCCAGAAATGCATCGCACGATCCTTCTCCAGCTACCGACAAGAGCCAGCCCGCTCCTTCTCCAGCTACCGGCGCGAGCCAGCCCGGTCCTACACCTCCGTGATCACAGTAAGTTTCTCTAGTGTTTTGCTTAACAAATGCATAAAGACCTAGACTTAGCTTTATTTCCTCCAATATGCTTACCATAATGACCTAGAGTTAGCTTCTTTTCCTCCAAAATGACTTAATAAGCTTACTGACCTCATAAACCATCCATTCTACCTAAGTTAGCTCTAAAATGATATGTACTTAGCTTACTTATGTCAAAAATTGCATAATTAACTTAGTTAGCTCATAAACGATCCATTTTACCTAGGTTAGCTCCAAAATGACCCATCTTACCTAGGTTAGCTTATAAATGATCTAGTTTATCCAAGTTAGCTCTAAAATGACCCAATTTACCTACAGTAGCTCCTAAACAATCCATTTCACTTAAGTTAGCTAAAAACGATCCATTTCACCTAAATTAGCTCTTAAATGATCCATTTCACCTAAGTTTGCTCAAAAAAGATCCATTTCACCTTACTTAGCTCAAAAACACCTTAGTTAGCTCATAAATGATCCATTTCACCTAAGTTAGCTCATAAATGATCCATTTCACCTAAGTTAGCTCAAAAACAATCCATTTCACCTTAGTTAGCTCAAAAAGATCCATTTCACCTTAGTTAGCTCATAAATGATCCATTTCAGCTAAGTTAGCTCATAAATGATCCATTTCACCTAAGTTAGCTCAAAAACAATCCATTTCACCTTAGTTAGCTCAAAAAGATCCATTTCACCTTAGTTAGCTCATAAACGACCCATTTCAAGTAAGTTAGCTCATAAATGATCCATTTCACCTAAGTTAGCTCATAAATGATCCATTTCACCTTAGTTAGCTCAAAAACTATTCATTTGACCTTAGTTAGCTCAAAAATGATCCATTTCACCTTAGTTAGCTCATAAATGATCCATTTCAACTAAGTTAGCTCATAAATGATCCATTTCACCTAAGTTAGCTCAAAAACAATGCATTTCACCTTAGTAGCTCAAAAAGATCCATTTCACCTTAGTTAGCTCATAAACGACCCATTTCAAGTAAGTTAGCTCATAAATGATCCATTTCATCTAAGTTAGCTCATAAATGATCCATTTCACCTTAGTTAGCTCAAAAACTATTCATTTCACCTTAGTTAGCTCAAAAACGATGCCCTTCACCTTAGTTAGCTCATAAATGACCCATTTCAACTAAGTTAGCTCATAAATGATCCATTTCAACTAAGTTATCTCATAAACAACCCATTTCAACTTAGTTAGCTTGTATATGATCCATTTCAACTAAGTTAGCTCATAAATGACATATACTTCTTGTTCTAGTCTTCTTCTTGTTCTATTCACCTATTTCTAACTTTCTTATTTACCATTTTGCAGATTTCATTCACTTCATGGAACCTAGCTTGCTATGATGGAGTGCTTGCTTTTCCTTTCATGAAACTTTGCATTGTATCTAGCTTGCTATGATGGAACATCCTATTGTAATATGTATATGGATGGAACTTGCTTAGGTATGAACAATGTGTATGGATGAAACTTATGTGATATGTGATATGAAACTTATGTGCTGGATATCTGATATGGAAATATATCTATATATGTCATATATATTTGCTCTGAAAATTGTTGGATTCAAAAAAACAGAAAAAAAGAGCCAATATGCAGGCTCTTTGCCGTGTGCCACCAACGACAAAGAGCTCTTTGCCATCAGCACCGGACGGAAAAGAGGCCACGTGGCAGGCAGCTGTGCTTCCTGGGAGGCTGACCAATTTGGTCAGTTTGCCTACAGTGGCTGACGGCAAAGGCTTTGCCGTCCGCGGCGGACGGCAAAGAGCAAAAACTTTGCCTACAGCGGCGGACGGCAAAGGCCTGCCGTGTAGTGACGTCGGCTGACATCACACGGCGGACGGCAAAGGCCTTCCAAAGTTTGCCGTCAGCGGCGGACGGCAAAGACCTTCCGTTGGCCACCTAACGGAGTAACAGCGCACTTATTGCCGTCTGCACTCTTTGTCATCCGCTGTTGATGGCAAAGGCTCCTTTGCCGTCAGCCGCCCGAAGCAGACAACAAAGTACCTCTTTGCCGAACCTTACTTTGACGTCACCTTTTGCCGTCCGCGGCGGATGGCAAAGACCTTTGCCGTCAGCCATCCTTGCCTTTGCCGTCCTCCATGGCTGACGGCAAAGTAGCTGATTCCTGTAGTGATAATGTGTAATAACAGCCCATAATGCAATAAATATTGATATAAAAGCATCATGCAAAATGGACGTATCATAAACCGACTCCAAAACAGTTCTAATATCATTTTTTCTCTGTTTTGGAATATTTAAAAAAATAGGAAAATAAGAAGCTGTCCGGGAAGGACACGAGGCTTCCACGAGGGTGGAGGGCGCGCCCCCTGCCTCGTGGGCACCTCGTGTGCTCTCCGGACTCCGTTTTCTTGCACGATACTTCTTTCGGTCTGTAAAAATTCACTATACAATCTCCCAGAGGTTTTGACCACCGTACCACGCAAATATCCTTTGTTTTTTTTCGAGCTGTTTTTCTGACAGATCTAGATCACCATGACATCTCCAAGTGCCCCCAAGGATAAGTTCTTCGAGAAGGTCATCAACCCCTACATCGCAGAAGTGCTGCAACATCCTCAAACCATTGAGAAGCGTGAGGGGTTGCTGGACATCCGCGATGTTGAGGGACCAAGGAGGACCGGAAGCGTGTAGACAAGACTCGAAGCAGTGGAGCAACAAGTTTTCAAGTGCCAGGAGATGGTGGAACATGGACTTGACGCCAGCCACATAATGATCACGCAGTTCATCAACAACACCAAGCTAGATGCCAGGAACATCGGGGAGACCATCTTCAGGCTTGACGAGAAAATCGAGCATCTCCAAGCCCAGATCTATGACCTGCAAAACCAAACTGTGAGTATGAATATAGATTCAAGAGGATGAGTTTGGCTGCAGATTCGAGGATTCCGGAGACTCGATCTTCCTTCTATGATGGTGAGCCTATGCCTTGGAAGATGGACGACAAGCCTACATCATCAACAACTCCATCATCACCACCTCCGAGAAAGGAGACATAAATACACGGGTATGGGCACTCCCCTTGGCAACTGCCAAGCTTGGGGGAGGTGCCCCGGTATCGTATCACCTCCACACTCCTATCTTTACCGTTTTTCTTAGTTCGATCCTTTTAGTGATATTTTGATCTAGTAGAATAAAAGTTTTAGTATGATCTAGTTTTTGAGTTTTACTTTATGATCCTTCTATGTAATCGAGTCCATGAGCTATATATAATAAAAATTAGTTATGAGTCAAGGGCCTGATTATCTTGCCATGATCTGGACGGAATAAAAATAAAAGAGAAGAGAAAGAACTAAAAGAAATGAAGAGATCATATGGATCTTATGGAGAGTAATGACTTCACATATAAAGAGTATGATGAATAAAAGTTGTTGAGAGTTGACAAACATAGTTTTGGTCATCTTTGCAATTAATAGGAAGTAATAAAGAAAGAGAGGTTCTCACATATAAATATACTATCTTGTACATTTTTATGACTGTGAGCACTCATTAAAATATGACATGCTAAAAAGTTGATGTTGGACAAGGAAGACAACGTAATGGCTTATGTTTTCTTACATCTGAAATAAATTATATTGTCATGGATCATTCAACATGTTTAGCTTGCCTTTCCCTCTCATGCTAGCCCAAATTCTTTGCACCAAGTAGAGATACTACTTGTGCTTCCAAATATCCTTAAACCCAGTTTTGCCATGAGAGTCCACCATATCTACCTATGGATTGAGTAAGATCCTTCAGGTAAGATGTCATTGCTGCAAGCAATAAAAATTGCTCTCTAAATATGTATGATTTATTAGTGTGGAGAAAATAAGCTTTATACGATCTTGTGATGTGGAAGAAATAAAAGCGATGGACTGCATAATAAAGGTCCGTATCACAAGTGGCAATATAAAGTGACGTTCTTTTGCATTAAGATTTCGTGCATCCAACCATAAAAGCACATGACAACCTCTGCTTCCCTCTACGAAGGGCCTATCTGTTATCCTTGTCTTATACTTTATACAAGAATCATGGTGATCTTCACCTTTCATTTTTACATTTTATCCTTTGGCAAGCACCTTGTGTTGGAAAGATCCTGATATATAAAGCTAATTGGATGTGAGTTTTCATGAACTATTACCGCTGACATTACCCTTGAGGTAAAAGGTTGGTAGGCATGGGGAAGTAATAAGTAGATGATGGGTTGCTAGAGTGACAGAAGCTTAAACCCTAGTTTATGAGTTGCTTCGTAAGGGGCTGATTTGGATCCATATGTTCCATGCTATGGTTAGGTTTACCTTAATACTTCTTCTGTAGCAGCGGATGGTTGCAAGAGGGGTTAAGCATAAGTGGGATGCTTGTCAAAGGAAGGGCAGCACCCAAGCACCGGTCCACCCACATATCAAATTATCAAAGTACCGAACGCGAATCATATGAACGTGATGAAACCTAGCTTGACAATAATTCCCATGTGTCCTTGGGAGCGTTTTCCTTTATATAAGATTTTGTACAGGCTTGTCCTTTGCTACAAAAAGGATTGGGCCATCTTGCTGCACCTTATTTACTTTTATTACTTGTTACCTGTTACAAATTACCTTATCACAAAACTATCTGTTACCGAAAATTTCTCTGCTTGTAGAGAATACCTTACTGAAAAGTGCTTATCATTTCCTTTTGCTCCTCATTGGGTTCGACACTCTTACTTATCAAAAGGACTACGATAGATCCCCTATACTTGTGTGTCATCAACCATCTTGTAGCGATCTAACCTCAAATGGTCAAATCTCTGTGCATAAGTGTCATCCCTGGATCGGTAATGCTGACACACACAGTACTTGAAGGATTTATAATAGAGTGCAATCACACACTTATTATACTGAATAACTCAAGAGAGTACTTATTACAATAATATGGCTGAAGGCCATCTAATGAAGATAACAGCGGAAGGCTTCGAAGGCGAAATGAGTCCATCAACTCCAACGGCATAGCTGAGTGCAAAACAACCACCTAGCGCACCTTACTCTTTGTCTGAAAAGTCTACAACATAATACATTGCAGCCCGAAATGGGTCAGCACATGGAATATGCTGGCAAAATAACACTGTAGAGCAACGAACAAGAATAACTGTTATCACTACATGCATATATGGCTGGTGGAGGCCAATTTTTCCCTACTGCAAAGGAATATATTTTATTTAACTATCAAGTTGGTTGATAAAAAATATTAAGAAGGTTCCTCCAACTCAATCCCAATTTAAAAGTAATTAACTGCCCAACAAAATTAATTAAGAGTGATGAGATCAAACAAATAATTCAAGAACCAGATACTCAAGATGTCCATAACCGGGGACACGGCTAACCATGATTAGTTTGTACACTCTGCAGAGGTTTGTGCACTTTTCCCCACAAGACTCAATCTCCTCCGTTGAATTTCTCGCACTTCATGTTGTTTGAGAAACGGATGACCGAGATACAGTCTTTCCTAAGAGGTCCCCTTAACCGATAGATAGGTCGATACACCTACAATCCCCTACATCTGTTAGCCCATCATGGAAAAGTTTCCCACAAGTTACTCAACTATGCCAGAGCCCATATTGGCTTGTGGCTGCACACGGAAGTTTCTAGCATGAATAATCTTATGATCCCTTTGAGCCTGGGTGGCGAACCATAGGATAATCACACGGGTACTCCGGGATATCCCAGGACAACGCTGGATTGCTCCAGGTGCCCAGACAACCACCGGGTGCTCCAGGGTGCCTCAACCAATCCACCCAGATGTGTATTAAAGTAGGCACCTTAAGTTAACCACTATTTAACAACTCTCACATCTGTCATCGATACACTCAACCAAACCACGTCTACGAGCATAACATAGCAGTATAAGCATAACATACAAGTAACTCCCAAGGTTTACATAAAGGACAATCGGTTCTACCTCATCAACTACTTCCCAAAACCCACATGTTAAGTAGATCCTACTCATTTAATGTTTGAGGGTTGAAGCTAATGCATAAAAAACTGGGTAATAAGGGATATGATCAAAGTGTTACTTGCCTTGCTGACTATATGAAAACCCTAGTGACTCGTAGTAGCACGCTTTGCACTCTAGAAACTCTATCGCAAACAAACAATAACATACATAAGAACTCAAGCAATATAAACAAGGGTAAAACTCAAAATAAAAGATCCAAATCAAAAGTTCAAGAGAAGAGCTTCGATTTGCAAAAAGAATCGATCGAATCGAAGCTACGAAACTCAAACTGCGGTCAAAAGAAGTTCAAATTCAAATCTGCTTGCAACCAAATTTTAATTTTTCAAAACCATGTTGAAGTTGTTACACTAGAAAGAGGGGTTCGAGACGAAGATTTTGGCGCCGGTTTCACTAGATTTGGACAAACGGTTAAACAGTTGCGAGCGTTTGAAGATCAAGGGCTAATTTGCGATGAAAATAATTGCGAATAGGTCCCTGGCCGAAAAATAAAATAAAAGAAAAGACTAAAGAACAAACATTTGCTAACAGGGACGAACAGATAAACGCGTTCACGAACAGAGGCGTTCGGGTGAACGTTCACTAAATAGGTCCGATCGAGAAAAACCAAGAAAACCCTAACACCACAATAAAAATCGATCTAGATCAAAAACCGAAAAAACCAAAATGAACCGGCGGCGGTTTTTACCGGTTCATGAGGAAAACCGATGGGTCGGCGAGATCCGGCAAGTCGGCGGCTCCGGCGTGGCGGCGGGCAACGACGAGGCGGGGCGGTGGGGTCCGGCGAGCGGGCGGTGGCATCGGCGGCGAGCGGCGGGCTACGCGGCTCGGGCGAGGAGGCGGCGGCTGCATGTAGCGGGATGGATAGAGGCGGCGGGGCCTCGACCTTATAAGAGGCCCGGGGCGGCGGTGGCTTGCGCAAGCGGCCGGCCCGGGGCGGAGTCCTGCTCGGACTCCCCCTCAGCGTCCGCGCCAGGCACGGCGGTGGCGCGCGCCAGGCACGGTTTCGGCCCAGTCGGTTCGGGAAACTTTTTTTAAAATAAAATCCCGCTGAATAAGAATCCAAATAAAATATAAAAAAATCTAAAAATGCTAAAAACAATTTTCACCATCTAAATAAAATATTTAGAAAAAAGTGAACATTGTTTGGCCTAAAAATGCAGTTTTCAAAAATTCATATTTTTCTAATTCAAATAAAATCTCAAATAAAATATTTATTTGATTTTATAAATTTTCATCCAATATTCCTCTCTTTTTGAAGAAGTCATATTATCCTCTCTCTTTAAATATAAATATTGGAAATATTTGGGTAGAAAACTATTAAAACCAAATTGATATTTTTTTCAAATTTGAGAAAATTTCGAATTTGAAAATAAACCAAATCCCCAACACTCTCCTTGGGCCGAGTTGCTTAAGATTTCTAGGATCACAACCAAAATGCAATTAAAATATGATATGCACATGATGACATATGTATAACATCCAAATTGAAAATTGGGATGTTACATTATCATATTCTGTCTTTTCTAGGGAATTTTTGCAACAACGGTAAACTTTCTGTTTTCGAGCAGCAACATGTAGACTTGTAAAATAACATAGTAAAGGGTATCAATGCCACTTTAATTTAAATAAAAGATGGAAAACATTATTCTAAATAACAACAAGAAAATCCTACCAAAATAAATTGATGCTCCAAGCAAAACACATATCATGTGACGAATGAAAACATAGCTCTAAGTGAGTTTACCGATAATGTTGGAGACAAAAGAGGGGATGCCTTCTTGGGCATCCCCAATCTTAGTTGCTTGTATATTCCATGAATATTACCTTGGGGTGCCTTGGGCATCTCCAATCTTAGGGTCTTGTCACTCCTTATTCTCCCCATATCGACATCTCACCCAAAACTTGAAAACTTCAATCACACAAAACTTAACAAATCTTCGTGAGAGAGGTTAGTATGATAAAAAGCAAACCATTTCACTTAAATACTGACAAAGACAAAATTCATAATTGTTCTCACGCAATGCCTACTTTAGAATATCATTTCCACAATTTATACTGAGCCATATAAGCCATAGAAACTAGAAAGCAAGCAAACTATGCATTGAAAACAGAATCTGTCAAAAATAGAACAGTCTGTAATGATATGGATAACTACCATACATATTCTACTCGAAAATTTAAACAATTAGGAACATGCGAGAAATTTGTATATTTAACTTCTTCAAAAAGATTCAACTCTAAAGCACTCCTCTATTAAAACTGAGACTTATTTTCGTGAGCGCAAAAGTTTCTGTTTTTCAGCAAGATCAAATCAACTATCACCCAACATGATCGCAAAAGCTTTACTTGGAACTTTATTGAAAAAAGCAATAAAACATGATTACTACAGTAGCTTAATCATGTTAACACATAAAAACAATAGGTAAAAGTGTTGGGTTGTCTCCCAACAAGCGCTTTTCTTTAATGCCTTCTAAGCTAGGCATGATGATTTCAATGATGCTAGCATAGAAGATAAGAAATGAACCATAAAGAGAGCATCATGAAGCATATTACTAGCACATTTAGGTCTAACCCACTTCCTATGCATATTGATTTTGTGAGCAAATAACTCATGGGAGCAAGAATCAACTAGCATAGGAAGGTAAAACAAGTGCAACTTCATAACAATCAACATATAGAGAAGAAACTTGATATTATTGAGATATGTAAGAGCATAAGTTCCTTCCTCATAATAATTTTTAGAAACATCATGAATGGATTCAACAATATAACCATCACATACAACACTCTTTTCATGATGCACAATCATAGAAGGTTTATCACTCTTTATGGCATACATGTCATCATAATAATCATCATAGATAGCAACTTCATTGTCATAATCAATTGAAACCTCTTCCAAAATAGTGGATGTAGCACTAAATAAAGTCATAACCTCTCCAAATCCACTTTCATCAATATTGTAATAAGATTCAACACCCTCCAAAATAGTGGGATCACTACTACCTAGAGTTAACACTCTTCCAAACCCACTTTTATCATTGTAATCATCATAAATAGGAGGCATGGTATCATCATAATAATTTTTCTCTTCAAAAGTAGAAGAAATCAAAGGATAATATTCATTAAGAAAAAGATCCCCAAGCTTAGGACAAGCATTACTTCCAACAAATAAATCTTGAAACATGTCACACTCATTAAACATAGCATCCCCAAGCTTGTGGTTTTGCATACCATCACAATCATTCTTATCTATAGCATGAATGGAACCAACAGTATAACTATTGCTATCATCATGATTTCCCGAGTTGATGCCAAAAATATTTCCAAGATTATAAGAAGTATCGTTATCTTTCCAATCATAATCATCACAACAAGCAATAGGCATAACAAAATCATCATCAATAGTGCTCTCGGACATTGTGCCATAAGACATAGAAGCAATACCATCATCAAGTGCATCATGTTCCACAATTATTTTTGATTCATTTTCATGAGGCACAACAATAATAGGAGCAACATTATTTGGGTGAGATACCTTTTTACCTCTATTCTTTCTTCTTGTCTTCTTCTTCCCCACACCATGTGTGGGTTTAATTAATTTTTTCAAGCTTCTTATTGACGAGATTGGTTGGATAGGAAGCTCCTCCTCGTTACCTGATTAATCATAATAAACACTAGGAGGGTATTGGGAAATATTTTCCCTTTCATTCGTACTCTCTTCATATTCTATTTGTTTCTTGACTTTAGGTAGTTGGCAATATAAGGATTCTCAATGCAATTTACCGCACAAAGCATATAAATTTCCTCCAGATCAAAATCAAGAAATCTATCGAGATTAACTTTTGGAATGTTTAGTAACGCGATTGATGTAGTCGAACTTCTTCATGATTTAACCGATCCAAGTACCAAATGTATGGCACCTCCGCATTCAGCACACGTTCAACTCGATGATGTCCCTCGTGCTCTTGATCTAGTTGAGGATGTGGGTGAGTTCTGTCAGCACGACGACGTGTCGATGGTGATGACGAAGTTACCTCGCAGGGCTTCGCCTAAGCACTACGACGATATGACCGAGGTGTGTAATTGTGGAGGGGGCACCACACACGGCTAAAAGATCAGCTTGTATGTCTATGGGATGCCCCCTGGCCACGTATATAAAGGAGGGGAGGGAAGAGGAGGCCGGCCCAAGGAGGGCGCGCCAGGTGTGGGGAATCCTACTAGGACTCCCCAGTCCAAGCAGGATTCCCCTCCTCTTTCCTATTCCAAGTAGGAGGAGGAGGGAAGGAGGAGGAGGAGAGAAGGAAGGGGGGGTGCCCCCCAACCCTAGTCTAATTCAGTTTGGGCTAGGGGGGGGCACGCCACTCCCTGGTTGGCCTCCTCTCTTCCACCCTAGGCCCTTGAGGCCCAATAACTTCCGGGGGGGGGGGGGGGGGGTTCCGGTAAGCCCCGGTACTCCGAAACTCATCTGAAATGACCCGAACCATTCCGGTGTCCGAATGTAACCTTCCAATATATGAATCTTTATGTCTCATGAAGGAAATATGTCCTACAGGCAATAATAAAGTTGTTATTTATATTTCCTTATATCATTATAAATGTTTATTATTCATGCTAGAATTGTATTAATCAGAAACTTAGTACATGTGTGAATACATATAGACAAATAGAGTGTCACTAGTATACCTCTACTTGACTAGCTCGTTAATCAAAGATGGTTAAGTTTCCTAGCCTTGGACAAGAGTTGTCATTTTATGAACGGTATCACATCATTAGAGAATGATGTGATTGACTTGACCCATCCGTTAGCTTAGCACTATGATCGTTTAGTTTATTGCTATTGCTTTCTTCATAACTTATACATGTTTCTATGACTATGAGATTATGCAACTCCCGAATACTGGAGGAACACTTAGTGTGCTATCAAATGTCACAACGTAACTGGGTGACTATAAATATGCTCTACAGGTGTCTCCGATGGTGTTTGTTGAGTTAGAATAGATCGAGATTAGGATTTGTCACTCCGATTGTCGGAGAGGTATCTCTGGGCCCTCTCGGTAATGCACATCACTATAAGCCTTGCAAGCAATGTGACTAATGAGTTAGTTACGGGATGTTGCATTACGGAACGAGTAAAGAGACTTGTCGGTAATGATATTGGACTAGGTATTGAGATACCGACGATCGAATCTCGGGCAAGTAACATACCGATGACAAAGGGAACAACGTTTGTTGTTATGCGGTTTGACCGATAAAGATCTTCGTAGAATATGTAGGAACCAATATGAGCATCCATGTTCTGCTATTGGTTATTGACCAGAGATGAGTCTCGGTCATGTATACATAGTTCTCAAACCCGTAGGGTCCGCATGCTTAATGTTCGATTTCGATCGGTATTATGAATTTATGTGTTTTGATGTAGAGAAGCTTGTTCGGAGTCCCGAATGTGATCACAGACATGACAATGAGTCTCGAGATGGTCGAGACATAAAGATTGATATATTGGATGACTATATTCGGTCGACGGATGAGTTCCGGAGGTCACCAGATGTATATCGGAGTGCCAGAAGGGTTATCGGAACCACCGGACAAGTAATGGGCCTTATTAGGCCTAGGAGAGAGAGAGAGAGAGGGGCTGCCAAGGGCTGGCCGCACGCCCCCCATGGGCCTAGTCCGAATTGGACTAGGGGGAGGGGCGGCGCCCCCTCCTTCCTTCTCTTCTCCCCTCCTTCCTTCTCCTAGTAGGACTAGGAAAGGGGGGAGTCCTACTCCTACTAGGAGGAGGATTCCTCCCCCCTTGGCGCGCCTATGAGGGCCGGCCAGCCTCCCTCTTGCTCCTTTATATACAGGGCAGGGGGGCACCCTAGAACACACAAGTTAACAGTTGTCTTAGCCGTGTGTGGTGCCCCCCTCCACAGATTCCCCCCTCGGTCATATCGTTGTAGAGCTGAGGCGAAGCCCTGCGTTGGTAACTTCATCATCACCGTCATGATGTCGTTGTGCTGACGAAACTCTCCCTCGGCCTCTGCTGGATCAAGAGTACGAGGGACGTCACCGAGATGAATGTGTGCAGATCGTGGAGGTGCCGTGCGTTCGATACTTGGATCGGTTGGATCGCGAAGACGTTCGACTACATCAACTGCATTACTAAACGCTTCCGCTTTCGGTCTACGAGTGTACGTGGACACACTCTCCCCGCTTGTTGCTATGCATCACCTAGATGGATCTTGCGTGTGCGTAGGAATTTTTTTGAAATTACTGCGTCCCCCAACAGTGGCATCCGAGCCAGGTCAATGCGTAGATGTTATATGCACAAGTAGAACACAAAGAGTTGTGGGTGATAATAGTCATACTGCTTACCAGCATGTCATACGTTGATTCGGTGGTATTGTTGGATGAAGCGGCCTAGACCAACATTACATGACCGCGTTCATGAGACTGGTTCTACCGTCGTGCTTCGCACACATGTGGCTAGTGGGTGTGTGTTTCTCCAACTTTAGTTGAATCGAGTTTGACTACGCCCGGTCCTTGTTGAAGGTTAAAATAGCACACTTGATGAAAAATCATTGTGGTTTTGATGCTAGCTGAGAATGGTTCTTGCTAGAAGCCCGTAGCAGCCACGTAAAACTTGCAACAACAAAGTAGAGGACGTCTAACTTGTTTTTGCAGGGCTTGCTGTGATGTGATATGGTCAAGACGTGATGAGATATAAATTGTTGTATGAGATGATCATGTTTTGTTAAAGTTATCGGCAACTGGCAGGAGCCTTATATATGGTTGTCTGTCTATTGCATAAGATGCAAGCGCCATATAGTTGCTTTACTTTATCGCTATGCGATAGCAATAGTTGCAAAAGCAATAGTTGGTGAGACGACCATGTGACGACCCATTGATAAAGATCAAGATGATGGAGATCATGGTGTCATGCCGGTGATGATGGAGTTCATGACGGTACTTTGGAGATGGAGATCAAAGGCATAATATCATGATGGCCATATCATGTCACATATTTTGATTGCATGTGATGTTTATCTTTGATGCATCTTATTTTGCTTAGTACGGCGGTAGCATTATAAGATGATCTCTCACTAAATTTCAAGGTACAAGTGTTCTCCCTGAGTATGCACCATTGCTACAGTTCATCGTGCCGAGACACCATGTGATGATCGGGTGTGATAAGCTCTACATTCACATACAATGGTGCAAGCCAGTTTTGCATGCGTGGAATACTTGGGTTAAACTTGACGAGCCTAGCATATGCAGAAATGGCCTTGGAACACTGAGACCGAAAGGTCGAGCGTGAATCATATAGTAGATATTATCAACATACACTACAAAAAAAGACACTTCCATGATGATACGTGTTTGTCACAGTAGGTCATGTTTTCTGTCATGCATGTACATCCATGACAAATTTATGACAGAATCAAGATAGTCATACCTATGCTGTCGTAGAAGTGTTCCATGACATTACCAAAATTATCATCACGGAAGTGTCCACTTCCATGATGATAAATTGTGCGTCATAGAAGTGCTTTCGTCAAGGGTGACCGACACGTGGCATCCACCATAATGGGATGCAGTTAAGCTATCAGGTCCGGTTTTGGATCTGATAACCCGTTAACAGCCCGGACCAATGGGAATTTTCCATGTGTAAAATTCTCATTGGCCGGAGGAAACACGTGTTGGCTCAACGTTCGGACAGATGTCATCCACTCATTGGATAGGAGGCGCCTATGATACGTCGACACGTGGCATGGCCCAACAGAGGCCCATTCCGGTGAAAAAGCCGGCCCGTTTGACTTGGTCAAAAGGTAACGGGCTGGCCCATGGAAAGCCTGTTAATGGCCTGTTCGTATATAGCCCATTTACGACCCGCTTACTACCGGCCCGTTACGGCCTATCGGAATTAAGCCCAGTAGCTTCATTTGGGCCATCCAATATGATTCCAGCCCATTGTAACTTCCGGCCCATGTATGGCCCATGATGTCTTTCGGACCATATGAGGCCCTTTGTAACTCTCGGCCCATTAAAGGCCTGAGATGAAACTCGCCCATAATGAACAGTGTATCGCTTTATACCCATTAACGACCCATTATTCCGTCGACCATTTCCAGCCCATGTTAACTTTCGGCCTTCTAAGGGCCAATTTATTCTTGGGCTCATTTCTAGAATTTGGTTAGATACGGTCCGTTACTGGCCTGTTCCATTTGTGGGCCAAATAGAGCCCGTGGTTAAATTCGGCCCGTTTGTGGCCTGTTAACCCATTGGGATGTTTTCATAGCATTATCAAATATGGCCTATTAATGGCCCGTTATGGTCCATGAATAGTATGGCCCATGTTTGGCAAAATGATGATATGCCCCGTAGAAGGCCCATGGATCCTAACTCCCGTAGAAGACCAATGGATCCTATGGCCCATAGAAGGCCCATGGATCATACGACCCGTAGAAAGTCCATGGATCCTATGGCCCGTAAAAGGCCCACAGATCCTACGGCCCACAGGAGGCCCAAGGTTACAACAGCCCGTGTATTGCCATGATTATTGTGCCCTAGTTACCAACTAGGTTATTGTGGCCACTAAAAACACGAAAAAAGAACTGCAATCACTACAAGAAAACAACTGAACAAGACAATAAGGAAATAAATAAGCAAGCAACTAACGCTAGCCTATTACATCTATTACACATATTACATCCACTGGGCGTCAAAGTTCGCCACCAGTGCAAATATGGGGGGAAAAGCAGCATATTACGTACACTGGCTGTCAAAATTGGCCACCAGTACAAATAAACGCAGCAGCAAAACAAGTCCATAACTGAAACAACTTCAGAAGACCTCAAGAAACGTTATCCTGGGTATCCACCATGATGGCAATAATCTTAGCAAGCTTATTAGCTTTGTCCCGTTTGGCGCTAAAATCCTCCAACGCTTGCTGTTGCACCAGGAAGTATGCATCTGAATGCTCCATGGACTTCTGCAGTCCTTTCGCTTCTTGACGCAGCACAGCTAATCGATGTCTTTCAACTTGTAGTTGAGAGTCAAGAAACCGAGTTGATTCATACAATGAGTTTGAATAGCTTGTGCAAGCGGTAGTGGCCAGTAACTCGAACAGTAAACCAAGACAGGACTTGGGGGTTGCCTCACTGTCTTGAAGATAGTTTTCCTTAGCTGCTTTATCAGCTTTGTTGGAGACCAACAAGGATGTCTCACGATCCTGAACCTTATCTGCATTACTTCCTTTATCATTGCTTAATAAGGCACTCTTCCCCAATATTCTGACAGCATTCTAAAGGAAGAAACAAGCAGACACATAACAAGTTTAGCATGTACTAGTATATGAAACTCATTTCAGTGAACCAATTCAATAGTAAGGTGGACAAGATTAAACTACCAAGTATTCTTTTGCCAAGTAGTACATTATAACCGGGGTGCTGGTTCTCGTGCATATACAACCAGGGTGCTATCTCCACCAAGAGGTAGCACTGTTTTATTTGAAGACCATGTTTTTACTCCGCTAGATACTGCCATCACCCGCTCCAATTCAAATGACTGATGAACAAGAAACATAATTGAATGTACAGACATTGTATGAGAGACAGATGCAATAGATGGTGTGGAAAAAAGAGGGCATTACATAACTAGCATGTATATTGTTTAACTAAAACAGATAGCATGGCATAATTTCACATATATGATGTCTATCTAAACTGGATAGCATAGCATAACATAATTCAAAGATATGATGACTAACTAAACAAGATCGCGTGACATAATTCACATACATGTTATCTAAGTAACCAGGTTCACATGATTTAATTCACATATGTGATTTATATGCTAAGCGGAGGACATTCGCATATATGATGTCTGAACTAAGAACATGGTGTTGAATATTGTGTATATGATGTCTAAACTATGCAATGCAAGACACCATATCACTACTGGAATCAGCTACTTTGCCATCTGCCAGCTCTTTGCCGTCAGCTAGCGGATGGCAAAGAAGCTCTTTGCCATCAGCTACCAAAAAGCAGACGACAAAGAATTGGCTGATGGCAAAGACCTAATTTGCCATCAGCCAGTTCTTTGTCGTCGGCTAGCAGACGTCAAAGATTCTCTGCCGTCGGCTAGCGGACGGTAAAGAGGGAGGGGCCCCACTGACGAGCTGCTAAAAAAACCTAACGCCCCCCCCCTCTTTGCCGTCCTCTAGCAAAAAGGCGGACAGCAAAGGGGGGCGGACGGCAAAGAGGAAGGGCCCCACTAACGTTAACGGCCGCGCCCCACCCCGCCCCTCTCTCTCTCTTTCTTTCCCCAGTTACTCGCCGCCGCCCCGTCGCCCCACCACCCCACCGCCGCCCCAGCGCCCCCCCGCCCCGTCGCCCCACCACCCCGCCGCCGCCCCCGCGCCCCCCGCCCCATCGCCCCCATCGCCCCTGCCGCCCCCGCCGCCCCCGCCGCCCTGCCGTCTAGGCGCCGCCACGCCTCGGCGCCCCGGCACCCCCGCGCCCCGCCGCCACGGCCGGGCCCGGCCCCGTCGCCACTGCCGCCCGGCATAGCCGCCCCAGGCCGCCCCGCCCCCCTCCTCCACCCAGGTGAGCTCTCTGCCTCCTTTTTTTCCTTTTTTCTGTTTTTTTAGTTTTAGGTTTATGTTTAGTTTAGATTTAGTTTTAGTTTTAGTTTTAGGATTAGTTTTAGGTTTATAGGTTTAGTTTAGTTTAGTTTTAGTTTAGTTTTAGGTTTAGATTTAGTTTTTTCCTTTTTCTGTTTTTTTAGTTTTAGGTTTAGGTTTAGTTTAGTTTTAGGAAAGAAGAAGAAGAGAAAAAGAGGAGAGGAGAAGAAGAAGAGGAGGAGGAGGAGAAGAAAAAAGAAGAAGAGGAAGGAGAAGAAGAAAAAAGAGGAGAGGAGGAGAAGAAGAAGAGGAAAAGGAAAGGAGGAGGAGGAGGAAGAAGAAGAAGAAGAAGAAGAAGGAAAAAAAGGAAGAAAAGGAAGAAGAGGAAGAAGAAGAAAAGGAAAAAAAGGAAAAAAAACCCGACCCGACACGGTACCCAGACCCCGACCCGGCACCCCGACACGACACCCCGACCCTGAGACCCCGACCCCGACACGCCGACCCCGAGACCCCGACCCCGACCCCGACCCCGACCACGACCCCGACACCCCGACCCCGACACCCCGACCCCCCGAGCCTGACCCGACACCCCGACCCCGAGCCTGACCCGACGCCCTGACCCCGACACCACACCCGGACCCCGAAACAACATCCCGACACCGACACAGCACTACCCCGACATCGACACGACACCCCGACCCCCCGACCCCGAAACAGCACCCCGACCCCGACACGGCACCCCGACACCGACAGGACACCCCGACCCCCGACACCTCCCAAAAAGGTGTTCTTTGGCCTTCCAGAGGCCGACAGGGTCATATATTTGTGAATTATTAGTTAGGTCATATATTTTTCGATTTTGTTATGAAAAATATCATATATAATTTTGTTGATCATGTAGTTTTAAATGTGCAGTTGTTTCATCGCTGCGAGGTTTGGTGTTCGACGACCTCGCCGTGCGTTTGACGAGCTCTGCCCCTTCGTTCGTGGGTGAGCACAAATGACAAGTCCTCCTCCCCCATTAATTATTTGATCTATTCCGATGAAACTTGATAGCTAGCTATATATGTGTCTTGAATCATCAGTATGCGTAACCAATATGTGTCTCCCGTTCGAAAGCGTCATAGTTATAAATATGCAGGCATTTGCATATTTATAACCTTGATTCTTTCGAATTGTCCAATGCTATCCATGGACAGCCCGAGTATGTGTAGATTGGGTTCGTTTTCCCATATGCTTTGCTCTGGATCCGACGCATAAATTTCGTCAGTGCCTCCCCTGTTGTTCTCCGGGTACACATCCTCTCTGTTTATTGCAGAGACGTGTATCAGGAGAACAGCGGGGAGGTGCTGCCGAAATTTTGCGTCGGATCCGGAGCATAGCATGGGAAAATGAACCCAATCTACACATACACGGGTGGGATTAGGACCTATCATTACCTATTAGAGTGTAGGTTGCATGGACGTAATAAAATTGACAAAGTAGATCAACTGATGAATATATACATGGTGAATTACATATATAATTGTTGTGTGTCCAGTAGCTCTGAAAGTCAAGATGAGTGACCGTGCGTGGATGTATACCGGTCACACTGGTCAGAACAAATGGAGCGCTGAATGGTTCACAAAAACCAAGGGGTTTGTGCAAGCCGCATTTGCAAATGGCCAAAAGAAAACCTGGTGCCCCTGTTTCCGGTGCGGCAATTGGGAAAAGAAGACAGAGGCTGAAATGGGCAAACACCTGCAGAAGAGTGGTTTTACGCCCGATTATACGGTGTGGACATTTCATGGTGAGTCTGCCCAACGTGACCGAGCTGAGGTGGATCGTCGTCGCACCGACGAGCATGGTACCGGGATGGAAAACATGGTGCAAGACTATGATGATGCTCGGGATTCGGACGAGGAGATGGAGGAATCTGCAAAGGCCTTCAATGAAATGTTGGAGTCTTCAAAACGTCCGCTCCACGAGCACACTGAGCTTTGTCAGTTGGATGCCATCTCACAAGTAATGGCTCTGAAGGCTCAGTTCAACTTGGGCAGAGAATGCTATGACGCAATTATGACAGTATTTGGACGCTTTCTACCCAAAGGCCATGTAATGCCTGCAAACCTGTACCAGTCGGACAAAATCCTCCGTGCACTGAAGATGCCCTATGAGAAGATACATGCCTGTGAGAAAGGATGTGCCTTATTTAGGCTTGACTATGCGGACTTGAACTATTGTCCCATTTGCAAGTCTTCCAGGTATATTGTGGTAGACAACGGTATGGGTGAGAAGACACAGACCAAAATCCCCGTTAGTGTTCTTCGGTATATGCCAATCGTACCAAGACTTCAACGTCTTTTCATGGTCGAAGAGACGGCCAGACAGATGACATGGCACAAAACAGGCAAAAGAACCAAACTAGATGCAGATGGGAATCTGATGATGGTACACACATCGGATGGTGTTGCGTGGAAAAAGTTTGATGAATTACATGCTGACAAAGCGGCAGATCCGAGGCATCCTCGAGTCGGCATCAGCACGGATGGGTTTAGTGTGTTTGGTATGACGGCAGCCCAATACAGTTGTTGGCCCGTATTTGTCTTTCCACTCAATCTCCCCCCCGGACAGATTATGCAAAGAAAGAACATTTTCCTGACGTTGATAATTCCAGGACCCAACTATCCGGGGAAAAATATGAATGTGTACATGCAGCCGCTTAAGGACGAATTGCAAGAAGCCTGGGATAATGGGTTCAAGACATACGACGCCTTTAGCAAACGGAACTTCATAATGCGTGTCTGGTACATGTACTCGACGCATGACTTGCCGGCGTATGCGCTATTCGTTGGCTGGTGTGTGCATGGAAGGTTCCCGTGCCCCACATGCAAGGGAGCTCTTGAGTTTCGTTGGCTTCAGGCCGGTCGCAAGTTTTCTTGCTTCGACATGCATAGACAGTTCCTGGATCCTCGCCATAAGTTCAGGAAAGACAAGAAGAACTTCATCAGGGGTAGAGTTGTCAAAAACTCTGCACCACCTGCATTGACAGGCCAACAGACCCTGGATCAGTTAAACGCTCTCGAGCCAGATCCACAACGTCCAGGGTACTTCAAGGGGTATAATACTAAGCACGCGTGGACTCACAAAACATGCTTATGGGATCTGCCTTACTTCAAAGACCTCCTTTGCCCACACAACATCGACGTGATGCACACTGAGAAGAATATCGCCGAGGCACTTTTTGGTACATTGTTCGGCATAGATGGGAAGTCAAAGGATAATACTAAGGCTAGAGTCGATCTGGAGGCGCTATGTGATAGGCCGTTACAAAACATGAAAGAACCGAAAGGAAAGCAGAACTGGACGAAGCCAAAGGCATGGTTCAATCTTGGAAGGCCAGCTATGAGGGAAATTCTCTTGTGGGTGCAACAGCAGTTGATGTTCCCCGATGGGTATGCAGCGAATCTAAAGAGGGGAGCGAATCTTGATAAACTGAAGATATTTGGTCTCAAGAGTCATGATTGGCACATATGGATTGAGCGGGTAATGCCGGTGATGTTGCGTGGCTTCATCCCTGAGGATGAATGGCTAGTACTGGCAGAACTCAGCTATTTCTTCCGTGTTCTTTGTGCGAAAGAACTATCGCCTGGCGTGCTAGAAGAAATGGAAGAGTTGGCGCCGGAGTTGATCTGCAAGTTAGAGAAGATCTTTCCACCGGGCTTCTTTAATCCAATGCAGCATTTGATTTTGCATCTCCCGACCGAGGCAAGATTGGGGGGGCCCGTGCAAAATCGTTGGTGCTACCCAACTGAGAGGATGCAGAAGACGCTTCGAGAAAAATGTAAAAATAAACGTAGAATTGAAGCATCGATGGCTGAGGCATTCATCACAGAGGAGGCGGCAAACTTCGTAACAGCGCACTACGAAGCCAAAAATCGTCATTTGCATAATCCGAAGCCTCGGTACAATGCTGACGAGCCTAAAAAGGGTGGATCCAACCTCAGCCTATTCAAAGGGAATCTCGCACCAGCTAGTGTTTCACATCCAGTATCTTTGGATAACGAAGAATGGCGGACCATTTCGTTGTATATCTTCAACAACCTGATAGAAGTGCGGCCGTACATCGAGTAAGTTCTCGGTACATTGTTTCGCAACTTCTATTTCCTTTGAACTGCTCTTATTCCTGGATATGTCATACAGTCGATACGTCGCCATATTCTCGTATGGAGCGGAGATCCAAAAGGATTCCGTCGAAGAGTATGAGCTTCTCGCAAAGCAAGGAGGCGGCTATCCCGGTTTCATCTCTTGGTTCAAACAAACGGTAATTTCTATTAGACAATTTCATTTCATTCGCTAATTTGTGCATAATGCAACAATCCTTTCATATTAAACTTGTAGGCTAATTCAGAGTCTATGGACGCCGAATTGAGACAAGTCGCTAATGGTTTTGACTATAAGGTCCGTTCATTTGACAAGTACGACATCAACGGGTATCGCTTTCGTACCTATGGCAAAGAGCTATCTATGGCCGACCGAAAGTCTACAAATTGTTGTGTATCTGCTATCGGCGAAGGAGGTACCGAGTATTATGGGAGAGTTGAAGCAATTTATGAACTTCTGTTCTATGGTGAAAACCCACCGAATGTCGTAGTCTTCAAATGTTATTGGTTTCAGCCGAAGGAGACTAGAAGGACTCATGAACATATAGGGCTAGTTGAAATCAACCAAAGCACCCATTTAGATGTTCCTGATGTCTATATTACGGCTCAACAGGCGACCCAAGTATTCTATCTACCGTGGGCCTGCCAAACTAATCCAAATCTGAAAGGTTGGGATGTCGTTTATGAAGTGCCGCCACGTGCTAGACTTTCTCCCCCAAAGGAAGAGGATTATGAACCTCACATTAACCCAGACACATATGAAGGAGAATTCTTCCAAGAGACACGTCTTTCCAAAAAGCGTTTCAAGAACCGCTATACTTCACCCCAAAACATTGAAGTAGACAGCGACAATGAATCCGACATCACCCCAGAGGAGGAACAAGAAGAGCCGGAACAAGAAGAGGTTACTGCTGCGGATGACCTGTCAATGCTTGACCGATTACGTCAAGGTGGCCTTGCACATGTTGATGCCAATGAACCCTATGAGCCCATCATTGATTATAGTGATGATGATGATTATGCATTTATTGATGATACTGATCGAGATTATTAGTAGTGTCAGGTATTCAATTTTTTTATGTTGTACTTGATGATGATACACTTAAGTGATATACATATTATTATTCATGTCGGTACTTTTTTTATGTTGTACTAATTTCGTTTATTCTTTGTCATGGCAGGTGTTGAAAGATGGTGGGCGCTGGTCGGGAGCGCGCCGAGGCCCCTTCTTCGTCGGCGCGTGGTGCGAGGTCTTCCATTCCACACGCACCTCTCCGCCGAGCGTTGCTGGACAGTATGGCGACACCGCCGGGCCCTTCTTCGTCGACCGCGGTGCCCAGCAGGGGACGAGGTAAGAAGAAGAGAGGAGGTGGAGCACGTGGTCGCGGGAGAGGAGGTAGGGTGACTCTTACGGCGCCTTCCTCGCCGCCGCCCCCAGCTGTTTCACCCGAGCACGTGACTGCTAGGGTGGACTCGTCTGAGGAGGAGGCTGCACGGACTCCGGTCCACGAGCCTCCGGTCCACGGGTCTTCGGCCCACGAGCCTCGGGTCGACGGGCCTTCGGCCCACGAGACTTGGGCCCACGAGACCCCGGAGGAGCACACGTCTGGATGGGGTACCTGGTCGGGTCAGCCTGAGGAGCCGAGTGGCCACGCTGATGATGGCGGGGAGCCGAGTGGCCATGCTGATGATGGCGGGGAGCCGACTGATGAGGAGGGGGAGGAGGGGGGCAACGTCTACCAGCGTGGTGCTACACGGCTCCCGTCCGTGCCGGCGACCCGCGAGCAGAGGTGGTTGATTTTCCCTGATGGGGAGAGGTAAGTGCATTTAATCTTTTTGTACCTTCTGCATTCACGTTTCTTCAAATAACTGATGTGTTGGCCTTGTCATGCTGCAGGGGTTGGGACCACCATGAAAGTGTCCGCCGGCCCAACTCCGTCCTTGGAGTTCTGATTCGGCAAAACTTCCCGGGGTTTGTCACGTTGCCTGGTGAGGGTCGGCTTCCAGAGGTTGGATTGACTTGGGAGCACTACTTGGCTGCCCCGGCCCCGCCGGGTGAGATTATCGACGGTGTCTTGTGCAAGACGAGGGCAGACGTCGTGATCAGAAAGTTCTGGGTAATTGCTCCTTTACACAATTAAAAATCTTCAACTAGCTAGTTATTAATTGTACTAATCAATATTGTCTCATTTGATTGCAGACATTCTACAGGTGTGAGGAGGGATACGAGGAGGAGGCGGATCATGTTATCCACAAGGAGTGCAAGCGCCTACTTCAGAACTTACGGCATGAGGTTCGGGTGCAGGCTGTTCGAGACTACTACGCCGGGCGTGGTATCAAGAAGCCCAAGCAGGAGTGCCGCGATAAGTTCTTGAGTAAGGAGAAGTACATGAAGGTAATTCTTAAGGCCTTGTACTTACTTCCTTCATTTAGTAATTCATAGCCGTAGCGCTCAAGTTTCTATTTGCTAACTTAGGCCCCTCCGAGATGGTGTGCGGATCGGATGGATTGTTGGGAGGTGTTGGTCAATGCGTGGTGCTCAAAAGAATGGCTGGCCACCCACAAAGAGGCCAAGGACAAACGTGCCCAAATGGAAGGTGTGCCACACCACCAAGGCAGCTCCAACTTATTTCAGTACGGGCGGAACTGGGTATGTGGTTTGCTTCATGATTCATGCAATTCATTCATCATGCTAGCTTTAGCCCTTTAATTACTAATTTACTTTGTTTCTCTCTTTCAGGCACGCTACAATAAGGCGGATAAGGTGCCAGAGGTGTACGACCTGTATGCCATGGCCCACACTGGCCCTTACAAGAAAGTCAAGGCATTCTCTGCGTCTGACCTCGATGATCCAAAGAACTTCACCAACATCTCCGCCCACGACAAGCTCGTGCAATATAGAGATCAGGGGAAGGCGAGGAAAGGGGAGGACTTTAACCCGAGCCAGGGTCCCATTGATACAGAGCTGCTGATGATATCTGGTGGCGGGAGGTCCCATGGCTCCATAGCCATGGGAGATGGACTTATCCGTTGTCCTAGCACTCTCCCGGAGATCAAGGCGCGCCAGTCGAGCTCCGCTCCTGAGATAAGGCCTCGTGAACGGCCAGTCCAACTCGCCTTCAAGGTTAGTTATACGTACTCAGCTATCTTTCTCCATTACATTGTGTGCGCTTCCATCAATGATTACAAATGGTCATGTGAGTGGTGTTGCAGGCTGCTATACAGAGTGAGAGAGATAGAACGGAGAAACTTCTGGCGGAGGCGGCGGAGAGGCAGCGGGAGTTGGAGGAGAAGACGACAAAGATGTTGGAGCAGGAGAGGGCACGGAATGACATGCAGGCAAGGGCCATGTACGAGCTCCTTGTGGTAAGTTTCTTCTGCAGATTACTTGCTAGTCTTAACATTTGAGTCTCATTACTAACTAGTATGACTCTGTTGTGAAAACCAAATGTGCAGTCTGTGTGCGAGAAGTCCGGTCAGACCGCTCCGCCGATGCCAGTGATTGCTCCTGGGAGCACGGTGAGTTTAATTTGAATGGACATTACTTGCTAGTCTTAACATTTGAGTGTCATAATGCTAACGAGACATTGGAAATGATCTTTGGTGCAGCTTAACTCCAGAAACGCATCGCACGATCCTTCTCCAGCTACCGGCGCGAGCCAGCCCGCTCCTTCTCCAGCTACCGGCGCGAGCCAGCCCGCTCCTACACCTCCGTGATCACGGTAAGTTTCTCTAGTGTTTTGCTTAACAAATGCATAAAGACCTAGACTTAGCTTTATTTCCTCCAATATGCTTACCATAATGACCTAGAGTTAGCTTCTTTTCCTCCAAAATGATTTAATAAGCTTACTGACCTCATAAACCATCCATTCTACCTAAGTTAGCTCTAAAATGACTCATTTTACCTTAGTTAGCTTACAAGTGATCCAATTTATCGAAGTTAGCTCTAAAATGACCCATTTTACGTAGATTAGCTCCTAAATGATCCATTTTACCTACGTTAGCTTTAAAATGACCCATTTCACCTAGGTTAG
This sequence comes from Triticum aestivum, assembly GCF_018294505.1. Classification (NCBI taxonomy): domain Eukaryota; kingdom Viridiplantae; phylum Streptophyta; class Magnoliopsida; order Poales; family Poaceae; genus Triticum; species Triticum aestivum. The sequence continues at coordinate 627,188,174 of NC_057812.1, read as the reverse complement.
CTCCAAAATGACCCATTTCACCTAGGTTAGCTCCAAAATGACCCATTTCACCTAAGTTAGCTCAAAAACGATCCATTTTACCTTAGTTAGCTAAAAACGTGGCATTTCACCTTAGTTAGCTCATAAACGACCCATTTCAACTAAGTTAGCTCCAAAATGACCAATTTCACCTAGGTTAGCTCATAAACGACCCATTTCACCTAGGTTACCTCATAAACGACCCATTTGACCTAGGTTAGCTCATAAATGACCCATTTCACCTAGGTTAGCTCATAAACAACCTATTTCACCTAGGTTAGCTCATAAATGACCCATTTCACCTAGGTTTGCTCATAAAGGACTCATTTCACCTAACTTAGCTCATAAACGACCCATTTCACCTAGGTTTGCTCATAAACGACTCATTTCACCTAGGTTTGCTCATAAACAACCCATTTCACCTAGGTTTGCTCATAAACGACCCATTTCACCTAACTTAGCTCCAATATGATCCATTTCACCTAGGATAGCTCATAAACTACCCATTTCACCTAGGTTAGCTCATAAACGATACATTTCACCTAAGTTAGCTAATATATGGCATATACTTCTTCTTCTAGTCTTCTTCTTCTATTCTTTTTCTTCTAGTCTAATTCTTCTTCTAGTCTTCTTTTTCTAACTTTCTTATTTGTCATTTTGCAAGTTTCATTCAATTCACGGAAGCCAGCTTCCTATGATGGATTGCTTGCTTTTTCCTGTTTTTTCCTTTGATGCACTTCTTGTATTCTGCTCGCTTGCTATGATGAAACTTTGCATATTGTAATATGTATGGATCGATGGAACTATGTGCAACCTACTATGTATGTATGGATGGATATATATGTGCTGGATATTTATTATGTTGGATATATATGTGCTAGATATTTATGTGATGGATATATATGTGCTGTGAAATATTTGTTGTGATAATTGTTGGATATAAGAAAAACAGAACAAAAAAGAGGCAGTGCAGGCTCTTTGCCGTCCACGGCAGACGGCAAAGACCCCTTTGCCGTCGGTGGCAGACGGCAAAGGGGGCACGTGGCGCCCACCTGTGCTTCCTGGGGATGGACCATTTTGCCAATTTGCCTACCGTGGCGGACGGCAAAGCCAAGCTAATGGCAAAGACTTTGCCTTTGCCGTCCGCCGGGCGGACGGCAAAAAAGAGCGGGCGCTGACATATAGCTGACGTCATCTGGCGGACGGCAAATAGGCGCTCAAATTTGCCGTCCGCTGGCGGACGGCAAAGGCCGCCGTTAGCCGCCTAACGGAGTAACGCTGGCGGACGTGCAACATTTTGTCGTCCCCCCTCTTTGCCGTCAGCCGCTGTAGGCAAAGGGCTCTTTGCCGTCCGCCATAAAAAGCAGACGGCAAAGGACCTGTTTGCCGACCCTATCTTTGCCGTCACTGTTTGCCGTTCGCCGCGGACGGCAAAGTGCTTTGCCGTCAGCCATCCCTGCCTTTGCCGTCCGCCATGGCAGATGGCAAAGTACTGGATTCTTGTAGTGTATGCATGATATGAGTAGTAGAACCGTGCCAAGTTAGAGCATACACCTCGGTGGGGAATAGGACTGGTGATATGTCTATGAATCCATCTCCGAGGAGCTATCGGGACCCAACAAGTGATCTGCTTCGACAAGTAGCACTGTGCTCTGAAGGCCTTGTTTTCACTCTAGATTTTTCCATCACCCACTCAAATGGCTGATTCACAAGAAGAGTAGTTTAATGTACAAACATTGTCGACAAATGGAAATTTAATGAAGAAAAGGATGGGCTAGATATCATTCAAATATATGATGCCTGGTTAAACAGGATGGCATTGCACATTTCACATATATTATGGTTGGCTAAAAGACATGAGACAGCATAATTCCCATATATGATATTGAAACTAAACAAGTGGCATTACAGAACATGTCTAAACTAAGAAGATGACATATATGATGTTGAAAGTAGGCACTGCAAGGCAACATATGCATGATATGACTAACATCATCATGCCAAGTTAGAGAAAACACCTTGGGGGGTAAATAGGAGTGGTCAGCTGCGTCTGAATCCGCCTCAGAACAAATATCTTCCTCTGGAATACAATCTAGAGAGGGGGGAGGGTTTGCCACTGAACCCACCATGGAGCAATGTCTGCATGACATTGTATTGCCGTGGAAAACTCTTCTCTTTTTCTCTACACGTTCAGCATGACTGTGTACAATATCTAACATGCATACAAAAAATATAGTGAGATTATGTAAGGACATCATGCAGGAATCTAGAGTAATGGTAACAACCAGTGGATGGATCCAAAAATAATGATAGCAGGCTGATGATTTCTTTAATTTAATAAAATACAGATGATGATTGCTTTAATATTTGTTTCCCACCCAAGATGAACAACATAGGCATACCCTTGGTGAACCAGATATTAGACAGAGATACTACTCATTGCTGCCTCGATATGTGCCCCACAACTAATTTAGAACTCAAGTTTGAACATCAATTTGGATCAGACTTGGAGTCTAAGAGGTGAACAGGAGAATAAAGTAGCATTTAATATTAAGAAATGCATAACATAAGCAGAAACAAAAGAGTGCAACCTCTTTTGTGGACCCGTGTACTCCTCAGGTTCATCTGCTAAGTCGATGATGGTGATGCTGTTGCGGTGGGTGCCAGCGGCAGGGAAGGAGATCTGAGGCGGCGAAAGATGGTCAGGAGTCATGATGTCTGGTTTGGTGGATGCTTCTGTCGATGGAGTAGCTCAGGTGAGGTGGACAACGTCACGGCAGGAGCAGGACAAACCACACAAAGTTTTCTTCGACACCTACCTGTAACTGAAGTAATTCTGTAAGGGATCATTTGGCTTGCATGATTCTAAAAACACAGGGATAGGAGGAAAACACCGGAATAGGATAGCAATGCAAATGGGAAACAGAGCATTTGTGAACACAGGATTTCTGTCAACTTGGGTGTTTGGTTCACAAGAAAAGGAGGAGCATAGGAATGCAAAGAAACATGGCCAAAATAAAGTGAACCATATGAAAGCGTGTACAGTTAGAATGTTATTCTGCCACTAATGCTCTAGGTCTTGTTTTCATGCATAGGATTTTGAAAAGTAGGTCTAGGTGGATGTTTTGCTCCATTCCTTTAAACAAAATGCATGAATACTTGAATAGTAGAGTGCCATAGGAAAATTTCCTATTGCTATGTTTTTCCGTTGAACCACAATAGCCCTAATGGATCAACATGAATGTAGAGTAATAAGTGATGTGACAAGTGTACAACCTCTTTGCCGTAGCCGTGTCGGCCTCCACATCATTGGGTTGGTCGTTGAAGAAGTTGAGGCAGAGGTGGTTGTCGGAGGTGTGGAGGAAGATATGAGGAATCTGTGGATGGCGTCCAGGGCACTGCTCTGTTGTGATGGATCGTTCCGTCCTTGGAGCAGCTCCGATGAGTCGTAAGGCGTCAAGGCTGTAGCATCACAAGATAGACATCGTTAATCTCAAGTGGGATTCCAATAGCATATCCAATAGATGATGTAAAATGCATTACCAAAAAGTCATAGATGTAAATTTTACATCACCGAAAACCACCTGACTACAACAGATGAGGTAAAAACTGTTGACTCTGAACTTAACTGTCGAAACTGAAATTTACGGTGGAATCTTAATGTTACTGTCAAAACTGAACGCAATGGTAGTAGAGAGGCACTTCACATGGGATAGTTTAGGGAGGGCCTGCAGTTCATCTTCAACCTGCACCCCCTGAGTCGACAGCCACCACCGACCAAACCCCGCGCCGCCTCGCCGCCCCGAAACAACTCCCCACCGCCGCCTCGCCACCCCGAACAACTCCCCACCGCCGGTCCGCCGCCGCCTCGCCGCCCTGAAACAACTCCCCACCATCGGTCCGCCGCCGCCGTGGTCAGCACTCTAGCCCCCCCCCCCCCCCCCCCCGCGCACCAAGATTTTTCTTCAGAGATCCCCATGCCACCGCCCACGACCGCGCCCCCACTACCGGCGTGTCGCACCCCACCCAGAACCCTAATATAGATAGTGGGCTACCTCTCCGGCGAGCCCCCCTCCCCGCTGCTGGTGGTTCTTCCTTAACTCGCCGAGACCCACCACCCCCTGAAAATCGACTGACCCAAAAGTCGATTCAGTCGACTGAAGTGTAGCTAAATCGGAGCAGAGCAGCAACACGAGCGAGGGGAGAGCAGCACCGCGAGCGAGAGCCGGAGCAGCAGTAGTAGCGCGAGTGAGAGCCGGAGCAGCAGCAGCGCGCGCAAGCGAGCGAGAGCCTGGATAGCAGTAGCAGCAGCAGCGTGAGCGAGCGAGTGAGAGCAGATCCGGCTTGTATGGCCGCCACCGGCGAAGGGGTCTCGCACTGGGATAGCCGCCGTGGAGATGCCGCCCGCGGCGCCAGTTTTGAGGTAGCCGCTCCATAGGGGGGGATGGAGCACCGTCAGCACCGGGAGGTCGAGTTAAGGAGAAGGTGTGATGTGATGAGTGTACAACCTCTTTGGTGGCGCCGAGTAGGCCTCGGCTTCGTCCGAGGTGTCGGTTTGGATGTTGCGGTTCCGGTGGAGCAGGTTAAGGCGGCGCTGTGGGGATGGAGCAGCTGCAATAGACGAGGCGATCGTCGGAGCAGCTCCTTGGAGGTGGAGGACGGGGCGGCTGAACTGGCGGGACGACGAGATGGAGGACGGATTCTCATCCGGGTAGGTGGATGAGGGACGTCGAGCTGTTGCGGTGGACGACATCATCGGGGAAGAGGCTTCGGCTGGGCAGAGGTGAGGTGGCGGACGGAGGAGGGTGGGGTTTCGCGGCTGAAGTGGAGAGGTTATGGCGGCCTGGAATTTCGAATGATGAAAAGGAGGTGATGGGAGGGGGAACCATGACTTAGGGACGCACTTATCCAAAATGTAGGGTGTGTTACAAAAGTACCCCCACCGATTTGAACTAGCGGCCCTTTCGGCTTAGGGTTAGAAGGGGGATTTAGTGTGTCGAGATTTGGCAGCTGGAGGGAGTTTTTGCGCGCGTTGTAATTTCGGGATCGCAAGGCGCGGGTTGTGAAGGCGCCAGTTTTGGGAGCACGATATCAGAATTTTTGGGATATAACAAGGTGCTGGTTGAATTTTAGGGAAAAGCCTAACGTGTAATATTGTACTTGTACGTACCAAATCAATTCGCACTTCCCTAAATGAAAAAACGAAAAAATAAAACTATTCACACCACACAAAGAGAGAGTCTTGTCCCGTTTTACTATACAAATGCTATTCAAAGCTACACAAAGAGAGAGTATGAATCCATGTTATGTCCAATTAAATTTTTCCGCTGGCTGTATAATGCATGTAACCTACTCATACCAATATTTTAGGGCATTCCGAATGTTTATACTACCGCTGCAATTCGAACTGAATTTGAATCCTAATACGTCTCCAATGTATCTATAATTTTTGATTGCTCCATGCTATATTATCTACTGTTTTGGATGTTTATGGACTTTATTATACACTTTATATCATTTTTGGGACTAACCTATTAACCCAGAGCCCAGTGCCAGTTTTTGTTTTTACCTTGTTTTAGAATATCGCAGAAAAGGAAACCAAATGGAGTCCAATTGACCTGAAACTTCACGGAACTTATTTTTGGATCAGAAGCAACCAGGGAGGCTTGGAGGCTACATCAAGGAAGCTTCGAGGAGGCCATCTTCATCATCCCGGTGCTCTCCATGATGAGGAGGGAGTAGTTCTCCCTCGGGGCTGAGGGTATGTACCAGTAGCTATGTGTTTGATCTCTCTCTCTCGTGCTCTTGAGGTGGCACGACCTTGATGCATCGCGAGCTTTGCTATTATATTTGGACCCTATGATGTTTCTTCCCACCTCTACTCTCTTGTAATGGATTGAGTTTCCCCTTTGAAGTTATCTTATCGGATTGAGTCTTTAAATATTTGAGAACACTTGATGTATGTCTTGCCATGCGTATCTATGGTGACAATGGGATACCACGTGATTCACTTGATGTATGTTTTGGTGATCAACTTGCGGGTTCCGCCCATGAACCTATGCATAGGGGTTGGCACACATTTTCGTCGTGATTCTCCGGTAGGAACTTTGGGGCACTCTTTGAGGTTCTATGTGTTGGTTGAATAGATGAATCTGAGATTGTGTGATGCATATCGTATAATCATACCCACGGATACTTGAAGTGACATTGGAGTATCTAGGTGATATTAGGGTTTTGGTTGATTTGTGTCTTAAGGTGTTATTCTAGTACGAACTCCAGGGCTGTTTGTGACACTTATAGGAATAGCCCAACGGATTGATTGGAAAGAATAACTTTGAGGTGGTTTCGTACCCTACCATAATCTCTTCGTTCGTTCTTCACTATTATTGACTTTGGAGTGACTCTTTGTTGCATGTTGAGGGATAGTTATGTGATCCAATTATGTTATTATTATTGAGAGGACTTGCACTAGTGAAAGTATGAACCCTAGGCCTTGTTTCAACGCATTGCAATACCGTTTACGCTCACTTTTATCATTAGTTACCTTGCTGTTTTTATATTTTCAGATTACAAAAACTATTATCTACTATCCATATTGCACATGTATCACCATCTCTTCGCCGAACTAGTGCACCTATACAATTTACCATTGTATTGGGTGCGTTGGGGACACAAGAGACTCTTTGTTATTTGGTTGCAGGGTTGCTTGAGAGAGACCATCTCCATCCTACGCCTCCTACGGATTAATAAACCTTAGGTCATCCACTTGAGGGAAATTTGCTACTGTCTTACAAACCTCTGCACTTGGAGGCCCAAGAACGTCTACAAGAAGAAGGTTGTGTAGTAGACATCAAGCTCTTTTCTGGCGCCGTTGCCGGGGAGGTTAGCACTTGAAGGTATATCTTTAGATCTTGCAATCAAATCTTTTTGTTTCTTGTTTTATCACTAGTTTAGTTTATAAAATAAAACTATTAAAAATGGAATTGAGTTTGTCTCATACACTTCACCTTTTTAATATCTTTCGTGAGTATGATGGAAAGGATAATTGTGCTCAAGTGCTAGAAGAAAAAAATTATAAAATGTTTGGCACTAAATATTTGAATGATGATCATGATTTCAATGTTGTTAGTATGAATTCCTTGAATATCCATGATGCTAATGATATGCAAAGCCACAAGCTTGGGGAAGCTATGTTTGATGAAGATGATATTTTGTGTCCCCCAAGTTTTGATGAGAAAATCTATTATGATGAAAGCATGCCTCCTATCTACGATGACATGTATGCTTTAAAGAACAATGATAACCATGAAAGTTGTCATCTTGATCTTAATTTTCAATCACATGATAGTTATTTTGTTGAGTTTGCTCCCACTATCATTCATGAGAAGAAATTTGCTTATGTGGAGAGTAATAAATTTTCTATGCTTGTAGATCATGAAAAGAATGCTTTAGGTGCTGGTTATATTGTTCAATTCATTCATGATGCTACTGAAAATTATTATGAGGGAGGAATATATGCTTGTAGGAATTGCAATAATACCAAGTTTCCTCTCTATGTGCTTAAAGTTTTAAAGTTATGCTTGTTTTGCCCTCCTATGCTAGTTGATTATTGTTCCCACAAGTTGTTTGCTCACAAAATCCCTATGCATAGGAAGTGGGTTAGACTTAAATGTGCTAGTCATATTCTTCATGATGCTCTCTTTATGTTTCAATTCTTATCTTTTATGTGAGCATCGTTGAAATCATCATGCCTAGCTAGGGGCGTTAAACGATAGCGCTTGTTGGGAGGCAACCCAATTTTATTTTAGTTCCTTGGTTGTTTTCCTGTTTAGTAATAAATAATTAATATAGCCTCTGTTTAGATGTGGTTTTATGCTTTTAATTAGTGTTTGTGCCAAGTAGAACCTTAGGGAAGACTTGGGGAAAGTCTTGTTGATCTTGCTGTAAAAACAAACAGAAGCTTTAGCGCTCACGAGAATTGCTGCCAGTTTTTATTGGAGAGTGCTATTGAGTTCATTCATTTTTCAGATGATTAATAGATAAATTCCTCAGGTCCAAAAATTTATTTGAGAATTTTATGAGTTACAGAAGTATACGTTTGATTCAGATTACTACATACTGTTCTGTTTTTGACAGATTCTGTTTTCATCGTGTTGTTTGCTTATTTTGATGAATCTATGAGTAGTATCGGAGGGTATGAACCATAGAGAAGTTGGAATACAGTAGATATTACACCAATATGAATTTAGAATGAGTTCATTACAGTACCTTATGATTGTGATTTGCTTTCTTATACTAACGGAGCTTACGAGTTTTTCTGTTAAGTTTTGTGTTGTGAAGTTTTCAAGTTTTGGGTAAAGATTCGATGGACTATGGAATAAGGAGTGGCAAGAGCCTAAGCTTGGGGATGCCCAAGGCACCCCAAGGTAATATTTAAGGACAACCAAGAGCCTAAGCTTGGGGATGCCCCGGAAGGCATCCCCTCTTTGGTCTACTTCCATCGGTAACTTTACTTGGAGCTATATTTTTATTCAACACATGATATGTGTTTTGCTTGGAGCGTCAATTTATTTTGTTAGGATTTTCTTGATGTTATTTAGAACAATGGTTTTCATCTTTTATTTCAATAAAAGTGGCATTGATAGCCTTTACTATGCCTATTTTAGAAGTCCACATGTTGCTGTTTGAAAACAGCAAGTTTACCGCTGTTGCAATAATTCCCTAGAAAATTCAGAATGTGATAAAATGTTGAAACCTCTGAATATTAAGATCTGATAAATTTAATACAGTGGGAATTTTATTTCATAATTTTTGGAGTTAGGTAAGTATGGATCCTGCTGCACTCTTTACAGACTATCCTGTTTAGGCAGATTGCCGTTATGTTTGCATTGTTTGCATATGTTTGCTTCTTTAATGATTCTATTTGAGGATAGGACTATTAAATATGCAGAGGCATTTAGTATTCAATGTTGAATAATAATTTTAGTGATTTTCTACAGTAGAGTGTGATAAGGTTTTTGCAATGTGTTATACTAACTTATCTCACGAGTCCTTGTTGAGTTTTGTGTGGATGAAGCTTTTGAGATTTAGGGAGACCGTGATATGAGAGGAATTAAGGAGACACAAAAGCTCAAGCTTGGGGATGCCCAAGGCATCCCAAGATAATATTTCAAGAAGTCTCAAGCGTCTAAGCTTGGGGATGCCCCGGTTGGCATCCCACCTTTCTTCTTCAACAATTATCGGTTAGTATCGGTTGATCATAAGTTTTTGCTTCTTCACATGATGTTTGCTATTCTTAGATGTCATTTTATTTTTCTTTGCTTTCTGTTTGCGTAAATTATCAAGATCTGAAATTATTAAATGAGAGAGAGTCTTCACATAGTTGCATAATTATTTGACTACTCATTGATCTTCACTTATATCTTTCGGAGTAGTTTGTCATTTGCTCTAGTGCTTCACTTATATCTTTTAGAGCATGGTGGTAGTTTTATTTTGAAAAATATATGAACTCTCATTCCTCACTTATATTATTTTGAGAGTCTTAAATAGCATGGTAATTTTCTTAAAATCCTAATATGGTAGGTATTCAAGATTAGTAAAATTTTCTTATGAGTGTTTTGAATACTAAGAGAAGTTTGGTGCTTGATGATTATTTTGAGATATGGAGGTAATAATATCAAAGTTGTGCTAGTTGAGTAGTTGTGAATTTGAGGAATACTTGTGTTGAAGTTTGCAAGTCCCGTAGCATGCATGTATGGTAAACGTTGTGTAACAGATTTGAAACATGAGGTCATATTTGATTGTCTTCCTTATGAGTGGCGGTCGGGGACGAGCGATGGTCTTTTCCTACCAATCTACCCCCCTAGGAGCATGAGCGTAGTGCCAAGGTTTTTGATGACTTGTAGATTTTTGCAATAAGTATGTGAGTTCTTTATGACTAATGTTGAGTCCATGGATTATACGCACTCTCACCCTTCCATCATTGCTAGCCTCTTCGGTACCGTGCATTGCCCTTTCTCACATTGAGAGTTGGTGCAAACTTCGCCTGTGCATCCAAACCCCGTGATATGATACGCTCTTTGACACATAAACCTCCTTATATCTTACTCAGAACAGCCACCATACCTACCTATTATGGCATTTCCATAGCCATTCCGAGATATATTGCCATGCAACTTTCCACCGTTCCGTTCATCATGACACATTCATCATTGTCATATTGCTTTGCATGATCATGTAGTTGACATCGTATTTGTGGCAAAGCCACCATTCATAATTCTTTCATACATGTCACTCAAGCATCATTGCTATCCCGGTACACCGCCGGAGGCATTCATATAGAGTCATATCTTGTTCTAGTATCGAGTTGTAATCTTTGAGTTGTAAATAAATAGAAGTGTGATGATCATCATTTTCTAGAGCTTTGTCCCAAGTGAGGAATTATAAAAAAGGAAGAAAGGAAAAAAAAAAGAAGGCCTAAAAAAGAAAAGAAAAAAAGAGAACGGCCATAAAAAAGAGAAGGCCAAAAAAATGAGAGAAAAAGAGAGAAGGGACAATGTTACTATCCTTTACCACACTTGTGCTTCAAAGTAGCACCATGATCTTTATGATAGAGAGTCTCTTGTTTTGTCACTTTCATATACTAGTGGGAATTTTTCATTATAGAACTTGGCTTGTATATTCCAACAATGGGCCTCCTCAAGTGCCCTAGGTCTTCGTGAGCAAGCAAGTTGGATGCACACCCACTTAGTTTCTTTTGTTGAGCTTTCATACATTTATAGCTCTAGTGCATCCGTTGCATGGCAATCCCTACTCCTCGCATTAATATCAATCGATGGGCATCCCCATAGCTCATTGATTAGCCTCATTGATTTGAGACTTTCTCATTTTTTTGTCTTCTCCACATAACCCCATCATCATATTCTATTCCACCCATAGTGCTATGTCCATGGCTCGCGCTCATATATTGCGTGAAAGTTTATGGGTTTGAGATTACTAAAGTATGAGACAATTGCTTGGCTTGTCATCGGGGTTGTGCATGATGAGAGCAATCTCGTGTGAGGAAAATGGAGCATGACTAAACTATATGATTTTGTAGGGATGATCTGTCTTTGGCCATGTTATTTTGAGAAGACATAATTGCTTAGTTAGTATGCTTGAAGTATTATTATTTTTATGTCAATATGAACTTTTATCTTGAATATTTCGGATCTGAATATTCATGCCACAATTGAGAAGAATCACGCTGAAATTATGCCAAGTAGCACTCCGCATCAAAAATTCTGTTTTTAGCATTTACCTACTCGAGGACGAGCAGGAATTAAGCTTGGGGATGCTGATACGTCTCCAACGTATCTATAATTTTTGATTGCTCCATGCTATATTATCTACTATTTGGGATGTTTATGGGCTTTGTTATACACTTTTATAACATTTTTGGGACTAACCTATTAACCCAGAGCATAGTGCCGGTTTCTGTTTTTACCTTGTTTTAGAATATTGCAGAAAAGGAAAACCAAACGGAGTCCAATTGACCTGAAACTTCACGGAACTTATTTTTGGATTAGAAGCAACCAGGGAGACTTGGAGGCTACATTAAGGAAGCTTCAAGGAGGGCACGATGTAGGAGGGGCGCGCCCACCCCCCTAGGGCACGCCCTCCACCCTCGTGGGCCCCTCGTGGCTCCCCTGACATATCTCTTTCACCCATATATACCCATGTACCCTAAAACTATCGGAGAGCACAATAGATCGGGAGTTCCGCCGCCAGAAGCCTCCGTAGCCACCGAAAGCCAATCTAGACCCGTTTCGGCACCCTGCCGGAGGGGCAATCCCTCTCCGTTGGCCATCTTCATCATCCCGGTGCTCTCCATGACAAGGAGGGAGTAGTTCTCCCTCGGGGCTGAGGGTATGTACCAGTAGCTATGTGTTTGATCTCTCTCTCTCTCTCTCTCGTGTTCTTGAGGTGGCACGATCTTGATGTATCGTGAGCTTTGCTATTATATTTGGATCCTATGATGTTTCTTCCCCCCTCTACTCTCTTGTAAAGGATTGAGTTTACCCTTCGAAGTTATCTTATCGGATTGAGACTTTAAAGATTTGAGAACACTTGATGTATGTTTTGCCGTGCGTATCTGTGGTGACAATGCGATACCACGTGATTCACTTGATGTATGTTTTGGTGATGAACTTGTGGGTTCCGCCCATGAACCTATGCATAGGGGTTGGAACACGTTTTTGTTGTGATTCTCCGGTAGGAACTTTGGGGCACTCTTTGAGGTTCTATGTGTTGGTTGAATAGATGAATCTGAGATTGTGTGATGCATATTGTATAATCATACCCATGGATACTTGAAGTGACATTGGAGCATCTAGGTGACATTAGGGTTTTGGTTGATTTGTGTCATAAGGTGTTATTCTAGTATGAACTCTAGGGCTGTGTGTGACACTTATAGGAATAGCCCAACGGATTGATTGGAAAGAATAACTTTGAGGTGGTTTCGTACCCTACCATAATCTCTTCGTTCGTTCTCCGCTATTAGTGACTTTGGAGTGACTCTTTGTTGCATGTTGAGGGATAGTTATGTGATCCAATTATGTTATTATTGTTGAGAGGACTTGCACTAGTGAAAGTATGAACCCTAGGCCTTGTTTCAATGCATTGCAATACCGTTTACGCTAACTTCTATCATTAGTTACCTTGCTGTTTTTATATTTTCAGATTACAAAAACCATTATCTACTATCCATATTGCACTTGTATCACCATCTCTTCGCCGAACTAGTGCACCTATACAATTTACCATTGTATTGGGTGTGTTGGGGACACAAGAGACTCTTTGTTATTTGCTTGCAGGGTTTCTTGAGAGAGACCATCTTCATCCTACGCCTCCTATGGATTGATAAACCTTAGGTCATCCACTTGAGGGAAATTTTCTACTGTCGTACAAAGAAGAAGGTTGTGTAGTAGACATCAAATCCGTTTCTCTATTTCAATAAGAATCTACAATCATGATTGTTGCCAACTTCAACAATCATTCGTGTATTACCTTAACAACACATCACATGATTACTATAGAGATAGATATGAACTATGTGTACTATATGAACTCGAATTCAATCATTTGAATACACTTGATGTTGATTCCAAATAATAGTACATTTGATGTACTAACTAAATATTCATAATCTAAACCGTGTTCCATACGTACACCATGTTTATCACACAAAGTATAGTGCCCCGCCACCTACATTATGACAAGTATTTAGCCCTGAGTTGCAAAAGCCACACACTAGTGCAGAACCAGGCAATAGCACCGGTTCGTAAGGCGCTTTAGTCCCGGTTCGGTAACCGGCACTAAAGTGTGGGCACTAAAGGTCCCCCCTTTAGTACCGGTTCAGCACGAACCAGTGCTAAAGGGCAACCACGTGGCATGAGCCAGCTCCGGGGGCATGGAGCCCTTTAGTACCGGTTGGTGACACCAACCGGTATTAAAAGGTTGGGGGGTTTTGGGTTTATGATTTCTTTTTCATTTAATTTTGTGTTTTCCATTTAAATTTTTTTCGTTTGCTGGTATTTTCCGATACTACATATTGTACACGTTATGCATATTAATTCACACATATATACACACATGTATATATATACAATTAGCTAGCTATATACAATTTCTCCTAGTTGGTGCCTTCGGAACCAGTGGCATTAGCCTAATTGGTGCCTTTGGAGCACGATAACAATTGGAAGTGGTTCATGGGGGCGGTAGCGGGTAATAGTATTCTCCTTTGGGATCTATGACCTGGCCGAGCAAAAATCCTACTATTTCCTCTTGAATTGCTTGTATGCGCTTCGTTGGTAGGAGCTGCTCCCGCACCTCTTTGAACTGTTAAGAAGGAGATCAATATGCATGTGTATTAGTTGTGTGACTAGCTATCGATAATGGTGTAAAAATTGTGAATAATGTTCTGACAAACGTACCCACTCCTGTCTTTGAGATCTGCTCCTTTCGGACGCCATCATGCGAATGTTCTCGCAAACGTATTATGCACACAGATTATTCCCCGGCGCCTACTTCAGGGCCTTTACGAGAATGGAATTTGATCAGATAATAATTAATCAAGCATGATAATTAAAGAGATGGCAGCTAGCTAGCTAGTACTACTTAATTACTTACCTTGGGTCGATACCATTTCAGCTTTCGATTCCATTGGCCTGGAGTGACGCTGATGAACTTTGCCCAAGCCCTGCCCGCCGACAAAGAAAATGAATAAAGGGGTTATTAAATAGTTCATATCAGGAAATGACAAACTAAATAGGCTGAGATATAGTTAATAATGATTGAAATTACCTGTTGACTATCCCAGATAAGATGGTGTAGTCACTTGCTTTTTTAAGTAGTGAGTCTAGTATTTCAACTGTTCCTTCCTCAACTTTAATGATTAACAAGATCCAGTGAAATCTGCATGCAGACACGTTTGCATGTCTTAATTAAGCAGGCATATGTAAGCAAAAACATGTAGCTAGATAGTAGGCAAAAACAGAATTTGTAGAACAAGACAGTGTGAATCACTCGAAGTTGTAAGGACGTAGTATATATTCATTGGTATTGAGGCGCTTGAAGAACTCTAGCATGCTTTCCTCTACACTTTTTTCATAATATGGATCTAATTTCCAGGTCTATTCATTAATGGTATTTGGGTCAATGAACCCAATGCCATAGCGCCCACCTTTTTCATTTCATAAATCTTCATCCTGCATAATACCATAGAAAAGAATATAGCGAGGATAATTACAGGTAATGATTGATCAAAATGATCACTACAGCTAGCTTGAGACTTAAATTACAGAAAGAAATCACTTACAGACAATAGCAACTGACGATATATTTGTCGAGTGAGTCTTGATTGTATAACTGAAATAGTTCTGAATACTCAACGGACACAGCTTTCTCATGGTAGTAATGATCCTTCTTGACATTCACCATGAGGGACTGTCGATTGGAAATCTTGGTAATGTCCATGTACCATGATGCAATTCATACATTCTCGTTGGGAGCTTCTTGACCTCGTCTGTCTCGACCAAAGGTTGGCCCCGGACATATTTCCGTTTTATTTCCTCCTCTCTAAGCGGAGGCATGGGCTCGATGTCGAGGAGTTGTCCAACTATGATCTTGAGGATTTCAGCCTGCCTTATATGCTCCTCGGTTATTACCACATCGCCCAACTCGGGAACGTAAACGATTTGCCCACAATAATATTGGGCGCGCCTACTCTCATGTGTTGTTGGCACAACAAGCGGGGGGGGGGGGGGGGTTGATTGCGCTGTCTCTTCTCCCAGCTAGGGAACGGTTTTACCACTCCTTTTGCCAGCTGATTTGCTCGAGCTCGAGCTCGCCTCTTTCTGTAGATGTGCTCGATTTAACTTCCTGAGGTGGCGCTCATAGTCTGTGTCAACAGGCTTGGGAGCTGGTGCTCTAGCCATACGAATAAAGTGGTCAATCTTTTCCTCAGGCACTTTCTCAGTTGGCAGCGGTGGCGGTTTCGGTGCAAAATGGGCTTCCACCTCGGCCTTTGATATGGCTGTGTTTTCCTCCTCAGACTTGTCGTAAGGCCTCTGCGAAAGAGGCGCGCAGCTGCTTGGACCATATTGAAATCGCTTGCCTCCGCCTGTACCTCCAGTACTACCTCGACTTGTACCGCTACGCACCATAGCTGAGGCGGCTCTCTTCCGTGATTGCCGAGGCGGTGAAGACGGCTGGTGTGACTGAGTTGGAGGAGGAGGAGTGGCCTGAAGCTGTGACGGACTAGGAGGAGGAGTGGCCTGACGCTTTGCCGGACTTGGAGGAGGAGGAGTGGCCTGAAGCTGTGCGGACTTGGAGGAGGAGTGGCCTGACACGTTGGTGGACTTGGAGGAGCGGGAGTCTGCTAACTCGGTGGCGGACTTAGACGAGGAGTCGGATGACGCGGTGTCGGTGGCCTTAGAAAGATGATGCAATCCTTTATCCATAGGATGATACCATGGTTGGCATCTCCCAATGTGTGCTCCTCGTCACCTCCAGGAATGTCAAGGTCTAGCCCCAAATATTGGTCCACCACCTCATCAACCAAGACACGAGCATAGCCCGCAGGAATCGGGTTGCAATGGAAGGTTGCCTCGGGGGGATTTGTAAAAGCAACGACGTCCTCCACCTTCATGGATATGTTCTTCATTTTGAAGTGTAGCTCGCAGTTAGTGTTCTCCATGATGTCATCCACTGGGTAGCTATCCAGCAATGTGTTGACCGGGGCGGAACCCACGCTGCTTCTCGTTATGGATGGGACGGTGCTATCCAATGCTGGATCATCCGCAAGGTGCTGCAGCTGCTGGGACCCCTTTTGTTGGCTAAGTGAGTCGATCTGCTCCTGCTGCCGCTGGAATTTGACTTCCAAGTCCGTGTGCGCTGATTCTAGGCCTTGAAGGCGTTCATAGTCCAACTTCCTCTAGTCCTCCTCCATCTTCCTCTTCTTCCCCTCCACATTCTTCTTTCTCACATGGGTTATGTAGTCAGCGTTCCAGTCCGAAAACCCCTCATACCACGGAATAGCGCCCTTGCCTCGTGTTCTTCCCGGGTGTTCAGGATTTCCCAAGGCACGCGTAAGCTGGTCGTTCTCTCTGTTGGCCTCGAACACCCCCGATCGAGCCTCTTCTATTGCAACAAGTAGCTTATCTTCGGCTCCGTCCAGACATGCCTTCTTCGAAACTTTGCATGTCTTAGGGCAAACTCCCCCCCCCCATGCGCATAGAACCAAGTTCTGCACCTGGGGGGCCAGCTCAATGTTTCTGGAGTGACCCCTGCATCCTCCATCTCTTTCTCAGACTTATCCCACTTAGGCATACCCACCGCATAGCCACCTGGCCCCAGCTTATGGAACTTATCCTTTTTTGCGGCATTGGCCTTCTTTATTCTCGACCGATCCTTAGATAATTCCAATTCCTTGAATTTCACAAAATCGTCCCAATGAGCACTTTGCTTCTCTAGTGTTCCCTTGAATACTGGAGTCTTCTTTCCTCCCTTAACGTACAGGTCCCATACACGATTCTTGTGGTTCTTGAATGCAACCGCCATCTTCCTAAGAGCAGCGTCCTTGACTTTCTCCACATCTGCATCTGTGAAATGATCTGGTAGGTTGAAATGTTCCATGAGCGTTTCCCAAAGCAGAAGTTTTTGTCTGTCATCGACAAAAGTAAGATCTGGACGTGGCTTTGCTGGCTCTCTCCACCCCGTTTCTATTACTTACTGAATTTCTTGTCTACTGGCTGGAAACTTGAAAGGCTTACCACGGGATCGAAGGCAGAAGAACTTTTAGGATTGGCTAGAGGGGAACTACTCCCCAATCCCATTTTTTCACGGGAACCCGATGTCTTGAAGGGAGATCGGGAGTTGGTCCTTCACAAGAACTCCGCACTTACAAATGAACTTGTCCGCAATCTTCTTAGGCGCTAATGGTTCGCCATTAGGTTTGATGGCCTCGATATTGTACTTTACGCCCTCCTTCAACTTTTTGTTTAGGCCTCATACTGTCCTGCTGCCTGAAGATTTGCCCGATCGGGATGGATGAAAGAAGAAAGATCGATTCGTTAATATATATCTCCAAGTCATTTAAAACATGTGATGATCACCAGATGCCTACTTATATAAGTATACCTCGCCGGTCTTTGTTGTTTCAAGATCAACATTTTCTTCGTCATGTTCATAGTTCATGACTTCATCAATTCGGTCGTCGCGATCGAATATCATATCACCCTCCCCGGTGTTGTTTAGATATTCGGAGCCATCATAATCTTCTTCATTCTGATCATCATCTGGCCCACGAGGATTGCGTATGATATTGAACAGGGCCTCTTCTCCCTCTCTGCCGGTATTGTCCACCATAGGTTTTGTTTAACTTATCCAAAACAAATATATTCAAATTACAATGCATGGATGCAATCAATTAATAAGGAGAAACTGAATCAATCATAGTACATAATAAGTGTCATCGAATATAATCTCGAATACGTCGTCTCAAATAATAGATATAATCTTGAATACATCGTCTCGAATAATATATATAATCTCGAATAAATCATCTTGAATATTCTATATTGAATACATCACTAGCTAGGTAGCTAGCTAGCTAATAAAGATTGAATACTAGAGAGTAATCTAGGCGGTGGACAACCAAAGTGAAGGAACCATCACTGGATCATAGCTCGGGTGATCTCCCGAAAGAACCTGCCAGGTATTGGAGAACCTGGCGTCCATAGCAGCCATGTAGCGATGGACGTGCTCGTCCTCCTCCCTAACATGGCGACGTACCACCTCCGGCGGGGCCGGCTCGCTCCGCACCGAAAGTGGCCCACACGAACGCCACCAAAGGAGATGAGCGTCGACGATGGGACCCGGGGCCGGGTTCCTCACCAAGTGTCGCGCCCCTGAAGGTAGCACCTCCCAGTGCCATCCCGGTGGAGTCCAGTCTCGGACATGAGTCCTCTGAAGCAGGACGTCATCACGAACGGGTCGACGACGAGGATGCGGGCCAGGCATCGTCGACAATAAATACTATATGCAAATGTAACACTAATTATGCTATCATTGCATATGTCAAAATTCTATATGCTATTTCATACTAATTAAGCATCTAACACTAAAAATAGAAAAAACAACTTCTATACATCCATTAAAAAACAGAAAAACAACATTATATAAAAAATTCCATACTAATTAAACACTAATTATATCCATCTAACATGCATTCACACATATATACTAGTGAGAAAATAATAATCTAAAAAATCTAAACTAATTAAACATACAAAATACGTATATACTAATTAACTTAAGGAAATGTGTGTGTGTGTGTGTTCATCATGCTTGTGTGTGTGTATGGGCTCGGGGAGGGGCGCGCGGCGCCCATGGCGGCCGCCGGGGGCGAGGGAGAGGGGTCAGACGGGGAGAGCTCACAGCGGGGCGACGGCGACGGCGAGGCGACGGCCGGGGGCGGCGACGGGCCAGGGCGTGACGGGGGCGGCGACGCGGGGACGGCGCGACGGGGACGGGACCGGGGCGGCGACAGAGACAAGGGCGGCGACGGGGATGGGGGCGGCGACGGGGACGGGGGCGGCGACGGGGATGAGGGCGGCGACGGGGATGTTGGCGGCGATGGCATCCTTCTGCTCCTCATTGGGTAGATCCCCTATACTAGTGTGTCATCAACCATCTTGTAGCGATCCGACCTCAAATGGTCAAATCTCTGTGCATAAGTGTCATCCCTGGATCAGTAATGCTGACACACACAGTACTTGTAGGATTTATAACAGAGTGCAATCACACACTTATTATACTGAATAACTCAAGAGAGTACTTATTACAATAATATGGCTGAAGGCCATCTAATGAAGATAACAGCGGAAGGCTTCGAAGGCGAAATGAGTCCATCAACTCCAACAGCATAGCTGAGTGCAAAACAATGACCTAGCACACCTTACTCTTTGTCTGAAAAGTCTACAACATAATACGTTGCAGCCCGAAATGGGTCAGCACATGGAATATGCTGGCAAAATAACACTGTAGAGCAACGAACAAGAATAACTGTTATCACTACATGCATATATGGCTGGTGGAGGCCAATTTTTCCTTACTGCAAAGGAAAATATTTTATTTAACTATCAAGTTGGTTGATAAAAAATATTAAGAAGGTTCCTCCAACTCAATCCCAATTTAAAAGTAATTAACAGCCCAACAAAATTAATTAAGAGTGATGAGATCAAACCAATAATTCAAGAACCAGATACTCAAGATGTCCATAACCGGGGACACGGCTAACCATGATTAGTTTGTACACTCTGCAGAGGTTTGTGCACTTTTCCCCACAAGACTCGATCTCCTCCATTGAATTTCTTGCACTTCATGTTGTTTGAGAAACGGATGACCGAGATACAGTCTTTCTGAAGAGGTCCCCTTAACCGATAGATAGGCCGGTACACCTACAATCCCCTACATCTGCTAGCCCATCATGGAAAAGTTTCCCACAAGTTACTCAACTATGCAAGAGCCCATATTGGCTTGTGGCTGCACACGGAAGTTTCTAGCATGAATAATCTTATGATCCCTTTGAGCCTGGGTGGAGAACCATAGGATAATCACACGGGTACTCCGGGATATCCCAGGACAGCGCTGTATTGCTCCAGGTGCCCAGACAACCACCGGGTGCTCCAGGGTGCATCAACCAATCCACCCAGATGTGTATTAAAGTAGGCACCTGAAGTTAACCACTATTTAACAACTCTCACATCTGTCATCGATACACTCAACCAAACCACGTCTACGAGAATAACATAGCAGTATAAGCATAACATACAAGTAACTCCCAAGGTTTACATAAAGGACAATCGGTTCTACCTCATCAACTACTTCCCAAAACCCACATGTTAATTAGATACTACTCATTTATTGTTTGAGGGTTGAAGCTAATGCATAAAAAACTGGGTAATAAGGGATATGATCAAAGTGTTACTTGCCTTGCTGACTATATGAAAACCCTAGTGACTCGTAGTAGCACGCTTGGCACTCCAGAAACTCTATCGCAAACAAACAATAACATACATAAGAACTCAAGCAATATAAACAAGGGTAAAACTCAAAAGAAAAGATCCAAATCAAAAGTTCAAGAGAAGAGCTTCGATTTGCAAAAAGAATCGATCGAATCAGAGCTACGAAACTCAAACTGCGGTCAAAAGAAGTTCAAATTCAAATCTGCTTGCAACCAAATTTTAATTTTTCAAAACCATGTTGAAGTTGTTATACTGGAAAGAGGGGTTCGAGACGAAGATTTTTGCGCCGGTTTCACTAGATTTGGACAAACGGTTAAATAGTTGCGAGCGTTTGAAGATCAAGGGCTAATCTCCGATAAAGATTGATATATTGGATGACTATATTCGGTCGCCGGATGAGTTCCAGAGGTCACCCGATGTATATCGGAGTGCCGGAAGGGTTATCGGAACCACCGGACAAGTAATGGGCCTTATTGGGCCTGGGGAGAGAGAGAGGGGCTGCCAAGGGCTAGCCGCGCGTCCCCCATGGGCCTAGTCCGAATTGTACTAGGGGGAGGCGCGGCGCCCCCTCCTTCCTTCTCTTCTCCCCTCCTTCCTTCTCCTAGTAGGACTAGGAAAGGGGGAGTCCTACTCCTACTAGGAGGAGGATTCCTCCCCCCTTGGTGCGCCTATGAGGGCCGGCCAGCCTCCCTCTTGCTCCTTTATATATAGGGCAGGGGGCACCCTAGAACACACAAGTTAACAGTTGTCTTAGCCGTGTGTGGTGCCCCCTCCACATATTTCCCCCTCGGTCATATCATTGTAGAGCTTAGGCGAACCCTGCGTTGGTAACTTCAACATCACCGTCACCACGTCGTTGTGCTGACGAAACTCTCCCTCGGCCTCTGCTGGATCAAGAGTACGAGGGACGTCACCAAGCTGAATGTGTGCAGATCGTGGAGGTGCCGTGCGTTCGATACTTGGATCGGTTGGATCGTGAAGACGTTCGGCTACATCAACCGCATTACTAAACGCTTTTGCTTTCGGTCTACGAGTGTACGTGGACATACTCTCCCCGCTTGTTTCTATGCATCACCTAGATGGATCTTGCATGTGCGTAGGAATTTTTTTGAAATTACTGCATCCCCCAATAGTGGCATCCGAGCCAGGTCCATGCGTAGCTGTTATATGCATGAGTAGAACACAAAGAGTTGTGGGTGATAATAGTCATACTGCTTACCAGCATGTCATACTTTGATTCGGCGGTATTGTTGGATGAAGTGGCCTAGACTAACATTACATGACCGCGTTCATGAGACTGGTTCTACTGCCGTGCTTCGCACACATGTGGCTAGTGGGTGTGTGTTTCTCCAACTTTAGTTGAATCAAGTTTGACTATGCCCGGTCCTTGTTGAAGGTTAAAACAGCACACTTGATGAGAAATCATTGTGGTTTTGATGCTAGGTGAGAACGGTTCTTGCTAGAAGCCCGTAGCAGCCACGTAAAACTTGCAACAACAAAGTAGATGACGTCTAACTTGTTTTTGCAGGGCTTGCTGTGATGTGATATGGTCAGGACGTGATGAGATATAAATTGTTGTATGAGATGATCATGTTTTGTTAAAGTTATCGGCAACTGGCAGGAGCCTTATGGTTGTCTGTCTATTGCATAAGATGCAAACGCCATATAGTTGCTTTACTTTATCGCTATGCGATAGCAATAGTTGCAAAAGCAATAGTTGGCGAGACGACCATGTGACGACCCGTTGATAAAGATCAAGATGATGGAGATCATGGTGTCATGCTGGTGACGATGGAGATCATGACGGTACTTTGGAGATGGAGATCAAAGGTATAATATGATGATGGCCATATCATGTCACATATTTTGATTGCATGTGATGTTTATCTTTGATGCATCTTATTTTGCTTAGTACGGCGGTAGCATTATAAGATGATCTCTCACTAAATTTCAAGGTACAAGTGTTCTCCCTGAGTATGCACCATTGCTACAGTTCATCGTGCCGAGACACCATGTGATGATCGGGTGTGATAAGCTCTACGTTCATATACAATGGGTGCAAGCCAGTTTTGCACGCACGGAAAACTTGGGTTAAACTTGACGAGCCTAGCATATGCAGATATGGCCTCGGAACACTGAGACCGAAAGGTCGAGCGTGAATCATATAGTAGATATGATCAACATACACTACAAAAAAAGACACTTCCGTGATGATACGTGTTTGTCACAGTAGGTCATGTTTTCTGTCATGCATGTACATCCATGACAAATTTATGACAGAATCAAGATAGTCATACCTATGCTGTCGTAGAAGTGTTCCATGACATTACCAAAATTATCATCACGAAAGTGTCCACTTCCATGACGATAAATTGCGCGTCATAGAAGTGCTTTCGTCAAGGGTGACCGACACGTGGCATCCACCGTAACGGGATGCAGTTAAGTTATCGGGTCCGGTTTTGGATCTGATATCCCGTTAACAGCCCGGACCAATGGGAATTTTCCACGTGTAAAATTCTCATTGGCCGGAGGAAACACGTGTCGGCTCAACGTTCAGACAGATGTCATCCACTCATTGGATAGGAGGCGCCTATGATACGTCGACACGTGGCATGGCCCAATAGAGGCCCATTTCGGTGAAAAGGTCGGCCCATTTGACTTGGTCAAAAGGTAATGGGCTGGCCCGTGGAAAGCCTGTTAACGGCATGTTCGTATATAGCCCATTTACGACCCACTTACTACCGGCCCGTTATGACCTATCAGAATTAAGCCCAGTAGCTTCATCTGGGCCGTCCAATATGATTCTAGCCCGTTGTAACTTCCGACCCATGTATGGCCCATGAAGTCTTTCGGCCCATATGAGTCCCTTTGTAACTCTCGGCCCATTAAAGGCCTGAGATGAAACTCGCCCATAATGAATAGTGTATCGCTTTATACCCATTAACGACCCATTATTCCGTCGACCGTTTCCAGCCCATGTTAACTTTCGGCCTTCTAAGGGCCCATTTATTCTTGGGCTCATTTCTAGAATTTGGCTAGATACGGTCTGTTACTGGCATGTTCCGTTTGTGGGCCAAATAGAGTCCGTGGTTAAATTCGGCCCGTTTGTGGCCTGTTAACCCATTGGGATGTTTTCATAGCATTATCAAATACGGCCTATTAACGGCCCGTTATGGTCCATGAATAGTATGGCCCATGTTTGGCGAAATGATGATATGCCCCGTAGAAGGCCCATGGATCCTAAGTCCCGTGGAAGACCAATGGATCCTATGGCCCATAGAAGGCCCATGGATCATACGACCCGTAGAAAGTCCATGGATCCTACGGCCCGTAGAAGGCCCACAGATCCTATGGCCCACAGGAGGCCCAAGGTTACAATAGTCCATGTGTTGCCATGATTATTGTGCCCTAGTTCCCAAAACTAGGTTATTGTGGCCACTAAAAACGCGAAAAAAGAACTGCAATCACTACAAGAAAACAACTGAACAAGACAATAAGGAAATAAATAAGCAAACAACTAACACTAGCCTATTACATCTATTACACATATTACATCCACTGGGCGTCAAAGTTCGCCACCAGTGCAAATATAGGGGAAAAAGCAGCATATTACATACATTGCCTGTCAAAATTGGCCACCAGTACAAATAAACGCAGCAACAAAACAAGTCCATAACTGAAACAACTTCAGAAGAGCTCAAGAAACGTTATCCTGGGTATCCACCATGGTGGCAATAATCTTAGCAAGCTTATTAGCTTTGTCTCGTTTGGCGCTAAAATCCTCCAACGCTTGCTGTTGCAGCAGAAAGTATGCATCTGAATGCTCCAGGGACTTCTGCAGTCCTTTCGCTTCTTGTCGCAGCACAGCTAATCGATGTCTTTCAACTTGTAGTTGAGAATCAAGAAACCGAACTGATCCAGACAATGAGTTTGAATAGCTTGTGCAAGCGGTAGTGGCCAGTAACTTGAACAGTAAACCAAGACAGGACTTGGGGGTTGCCTCACTGTCTTGAAAATAGTTTTCCTTAGTTGCTTTATCAGCTTTGTTGGAGACCAACAAGGATGTCTCACGATCCTGAACCTTATCTGCATTACTTCCTTTATCATTGCTTAATAACGCACTCTTCCCCAATATTCAGTCAGCATTCTAAAGGAAGAAACAAGCAGACACATAACAAGTTTAGCATGTACTAGTATATGAAACTCATTTCGGTGAACCAGTTCAATAGTAAGGTGGATAAGATTAAACTACCAAGTCTTCTTTTGCCAAGTAGTACATTATGAAAGCATCAAACAAACATATATCTATGTCCTATGGTCACTGCATTGTCTTGCCAAATCAAAATAGAGACACGGTTCAAATCATATCAGTTCAAGAGAAAGTAGCACTGAGAGAATACAAAGCATGGGAAACTAAACGGCACAACAAGATTACAGATGGGTACCACGGGTCTACATGTACAACAACACTATTGGCCTGTTATGATGCTAGTAATGTGCATGATATGAGAAGTCAACTGTATACACAATTCAAATTGAAATCAACAGAGCTATATATAAGAGAAAACCTATAAAAGAAACATGTGTAAACATACCTGTTGTGCCATTGGAGTTTCCATTGGATAGTTCAATTTAAAAATAAGTTTGTATGAGTAAATATAGTGATAGAAGAGCAAAGAAGTATGCACGATAGCAATGGAATCTTAAATGAGAATAGTTGTTATCCAGTTTTAAGCACTTGTTCTACATGAACAGAGTACAGTAAGACGCAAGCATATAGTACTTAAATAAAATGAGCTCATAAACCTTACCACATTGTTGGTTCGGGACCAGTAAAGAACAAGGCATTCCCAGTCATCTTCCAGTAAATGTGTCTTAGGAGAACGTAAGGGAATTTGGTGAGTTTCTTTGCCAGTGAAGTATGTTTTCTTCAGGTAATTTCGATACTACCACCAAGCATTCTTGAATATAGCAGAGGTATTAGCATAGGTTACCTCATCCCGGGTTTCCAAATCGGTCGTTCTCTATAGAGAAAAATGGGAATTTTGTTGTATTATAACCATCATGGAGGTAGAATCTATGGGACAAAGCAAAGTAATTGCCATGAATAACATTACTTACACATAACTCCTGGACAAACACCTGCAACTGGCATTTTCCTTCGTCTTCAGTATAATATTTCCATGATGGGAAGATACGCACGGAGGATTTAACAACATCAAATGCGATAGATGCTAAACTATGAATGGCTAGTTGTGCTTCCTCCACAGGAATAGGTGTACTAACTGGTGGAGTTGGGGTTCGTCATGGTAGTACTAGCGCTTTAGGAACCGGAGCTGCCTTACTAACTGCTCATGTTTGGGAGCTCTGTGGTGTAGATGGTGATGTGTCAATAGGAACTGGGTTACTATTTGCTAGGGTTGGGGTTAGATTGGGTGAAGCTGGTTCTCTGTCCATCGCAGTAGGCATAAAACCCGCGAGAGTCTGGGTTATGTGTGGTAGGGCTAGTTCTCGTGCATGTACAACCGGGGTGCTATCTCCACCAAGACGTAGCACTGTTTTATTTGAAGACCATGTTTTTACTCCGCTAGATACTGCCATCACCCGCTCCAATTCAAATGACTGATAAACAAGAAACATAATTGAATGTACGGACATTGTATGAGAGACAGATGCAATAGATGGTGTGGAAAAAAGAGGGCATTAAATAACTGGCATGTATATTATTTAACTAAAACAGATAGCATGGCATAATTTCACATATATGATGTCTATCTAAACTGGATAGCATAGCATAACATAATTCAAAGATATGATGACTAACTAAACAAGATTACATGACATGATTCACATACATGTTATCTAAGTAACCAGGTTCACATGACTTAATTCACATATGTGATTTATATGCTAAGCGGAGGACATTCGCATATATGATGTCTGAACTAAGAACATGGTGTTAAATATTGTGTATATGATGTCTAAACTATGCAATGCAAGACACCATATGCATGATATGAGTAGTAGAACCGTGCCAAGTTAGAGCATACACCTTAGTGGGGAATAGGACTGGTGATCTGTCTATGAATCCATCTCCGAGGAGCTATCGGGACCCAACAAGAGATCTGCTTCGACAAGTAGCACTGTCTGCTCTGAAGGCCTTGTTTTCACTCTAGATTTTTCCATCACCCACTCAAATGGCTGATTCACAAGAAGAGTAGTTTAATGTACAAACATTATCGACAAATGGAAATTTAATGAAGAAAAGGATGGGCTAGATACCATTCAAATATATGATGCCTGGTTAAACAGGATGGCATTGCACATTTCACATATATTATGGCTGGCAAAAAGACATGAGACAGCATAATTCCCATATATGATATTGAAACTAAACAAGTGGCATTACAGAACATGTCTGAACTAAGAACATGACATATATGATGTTGAAAGTAGGCACTGCAAGGCAACATATGCATGATATGACTAACATCATCATGCCAAGTTAGAGAAAACAACTTGGCGGTAAATAGGAGTGGTCAGTTGCGTCTGAATCCGCCTCAGAACAAATATCTTCCTCTGGAATACAATCTAGAGAGGGGGGAGGGTTTGCCATTGAACCCACCATGGAGCGATGTCTGCATGACACTGTATTGCCGCGGAAAACTCTTCTCTTTTTCTCTACACGTTCAGCATGACTGTGTACAATATCTGACATGCATACAAAAAATATAGTGAGATTATGTAAGGACAACATGCAGAAATCTAGAGTAATGGTAACAACCAGTGGATGGATCCAAAAATAATGATAGCAGGCCGATGATTGCTTTAATTTAATAAAAAAACAGATGATGATTGCTTTAATATTTGTTTCCCAACCAAGATGAACAACATAGGCATACCCTTGGTGAACCAGATATTAGACAGAGATACTACTCATTGCTGCCTCGATATGTGCCCCACAACTAATTTAGAACTCAAGTTTGAACATCAATTTGGATCAGACTTGGAGTCTAAGAGGTGAACAAGACAATAAAGTAGCATGTAATATTAAGCAATGCATAACATAAGCAGAAACAAAAGAGTGTGACCTCTTTTGTGGACCCGTGTACTCCTCAGGTTCATCTGCTGAGTCGATGATGGTGATGTTGTTGCGGTGGGTGCCAGCGGCAGGGAAGGAGATCTGAGGCGGCGAAAGAGGGTCAGGAGTCATGATGTCTGGTTTGGTGGATGCTTCTGTCGATGGAGTAGCTCAGGTGAGGTGGACGACGTCACGGCAGGAGCAGGACAAACCACACAAAGTTTTCTTCGACACCTACCTGTAACTGAAGTAATTCTGTAAGGGCTCATTTGGCTTGCATGATTCTAAAAACACAGGGATAGGAGGAAAAACACCGAAATAGGATAGGAATGCACATGGGAAACAGAGCATTTGTGAACACAGGATTTCTGTCAACTTGGGTGTTTGGTTCACAAGAAAAGGAGGAGCATAGGAATGCAAAGAAACATGGCCAAAATAAAGTGAACCATATGAAAGCGTGTACAGTTAGAATGTTTTTCTGCCACTAATGCTCTTGGTCTTGTTTTCATGCATAGGATTTTGAAAAGTAGGTCTAGGTGGATGTTTTGCTCCATTCCTTTAAACAAAATGCATGAATACTTGAATAGTAGAGTGCCATAGGAAAATTTCCTATTGCTATGATTTTCCGTTGAACCACAATAGCCCTAATGAATCGACATGAATGTAGAGTAATAAGTGATGTGACAAGTGTACAACCTCTTTGCTGTAGCCGTGTCAACCTCCACATCATTGGGTTGGTCGTTGAAGAAGTTGAGGCAGAGGTGGCTGTCGGAGGTGTGGATGAAGATATGAGGAATCTGTAGATGGCGTCCAGGGCACTGCTCTGTTGTGATGGATCGTTCCGTCCTTGGAGCAGCTCCGATGAGTCGTAAGACGTCAAGGTTGTAGCAGCACAAGACAGACATCGTTAATCTCAAGTGGGATTCCAATAGCATCTCCAATAGATGATGTAAAATGCATTACCAAAAAGTCATAGATGTAAATTTTACATCACCAAAAACCACCTGACTACAACAGATGAGGTAAAAACTGTTGACTCTGAACTTAACTTCAAAACTGAAATTTACTATGGAATCTTAATGTTACTGGCAAAACTGAACGCAATGGTAGCAGAGAGGCACTTCACATGGGATAGTTTAGGGAGGGCCTGCAGTTCATCTTCAACCTGCACCCCCTGAGTCGACAGCCACCACTGACCGAACCCCGCGCCGCCTCGCCGCCCTGAACAACTCTCCACCACTGCCTCGCCACCCCGAACAACTCCCCACCGCCGGTCCGCCGCCACCTCGCCGCCCCGAAACAACTCCGCACCATCGGTCCACCGCCGCCCTGGTCACCCCTCTAGCCCCCCCTCGCGCCAAGATTTTTCTTCAGGGATCCCCACGCAACCGCCCACCACCGCGCCCCCACTGCCGGCACGTAGCACCCCACCCAGAACCTTAAGATAGATAGTGGGGTACCTCTCCGGCGAGCCCCCCTCCCCGCTGCGGGTGGTTCTTCCTTAACTCGCCGAGACCCACCACCCCCTGAAAATCGACTGACCCAAAAGTCGATTCAGTCGACTGAAGTGTAGCTAAATCGGAGCAGAGCAGCAACACGAGCGAGGGGGGAGCAGCAGCGCGAGTGAGAGCCGGAGCAGCAGCAGCAGCGCACGCAAGCGAGCGAGGGCCTGGGCAGCAGCAGTAGCGTGAGCGAGCGAGCGAGTGAGAGCAGATCCGACTGGTATGGCCGCCGCCGGCGAAGGGGCCTCGCATTGGTATAGCCGCAATGGAGATGTTGTCCGCGGCGCCAGTTTCGAGGTAGCCGCTCCATGGGGGGGATGGAGCACCGTCAGCATCGGGAGGTCGAGTTAAGGAGAAGGTGCGATGCGATGAGTGTACAACCTCTTTGGTGGCGCTGACTAGGCCTCGGCTTCGTCCGAGGTGTCGGTTTGTATGTTGCTGTTCCAGTGGAGCAGGTTATGGCGGTGCTGTGGGGATGGAGCAGCTGCAATAGACAAGGCGATCGTCGGAGCAGCTCCTTGGAGGTGGAGGACGGGGCGGCTGAACCGACGGGACGACGAGATGGAGGATGGATCCTCATCCGGGTAGGTGGGTGAGGGACGTCGAGTTGTTGCGGTGGACGACGTCGTCGGGGAAGAGGCTCCGGCTAGGCAGAGATGAGGTGGCGAACGGAGGAGGGTGGGGTTTCGCGGCTGGAGTGGAGAGGTCATGGCGGCCTGGAATTTCGAATGACAAAAAGGAGGCGATGGGAGGGGGAACCATGACTTAGGGACACGCTTATCCAAAATGTAGGGTGTGTTACAAAAGTACCCCCACCGATTTGAACTAGCGGCCCTTTTAGCTCAGGGTTAGAAGGGGGATTTCGTGTGTTGGGATTTGGCAGCTGGAGGGAGTTTTTGCGCGCATTGTAATTTCGGATCGCAAGGCGCCGGTTGTGAAGGCACCAGTTTTGGGAGCACGATATCAGAATTTTCGAGATATAACAAGGTGCTAGTTGAATTTTAGGGAAAAGCCTAACGTGTAATATTGTACTTGTACGCACCAAATCAATTCGCACTTCCCTAAATGAAAAAATGAAAAAATAAAACTATTCACACCACACAAAGAGAGAGTCTTGTCCTGTTTTACAATACAAATGCTATTCAAAGCTACACAAAGAGAGAGTATGAATCCATGCTATGTCCAATTAAATTTTTCCGCTGGCTGTATAATGCATGTAACCTACTCATACCAACATTTTAGTGCATTCCGAATGTTTATACTACCGCTGCAATTCAAACTGAATTTGAATCCTGATACGTCTCCAACGTATCTATAATTTTTGATTGCTCCATGCTATATTATCTACTATTTTGGATGTTTATGGGCTTTATTATACACTTTTATATCAATTTTCGGACTAACCTATTAACCTAGAGCCCAGTGCCAGTTTCTGTTTTTACCTTGTTTTAGAATATCGTAGAAAAGGAAAACCAAATGGAGTCCAATTGACCTGAAACTTCACGGAACTTATTTTTCGATCAGAAGCAACCAGGGAGACTAGGAGGCTACGTTAAGGAAGCTTCGAGGAGGCCACGAGGTAGGGGGGCGCGCCCACCCCCCTAGGGCGCGCCCTCCACCCTCGTGGGCCCCTCGTGGCTCCCTTGACGTATCTCTTTCACCCATATATACCCACATACCCTAAAACTATCGGAGAGCACAATAGATTGGGAGTTCCGCCGCCAGATACCTCCGTAGCCACCGAAAGCCAATCTAGACCCATTCCGGCACCCTGCCGGAGGGGCAATCCCTCTCCGGTGGCCATCTTCATCATCCCGGTGCTCTCCATGACGAGGAGGGAGTAGTTCTCCCTCGGGGCTGAGGGTATGTACCAGTAGCTATGTGCTTGATCTCTCTCTCTCTCGTGTTCTTGAGGTGGCACGATCTTGATGCATCGCGAGCTTTGCTATTATATTTGGATCCTATGATGTTTCTTACCCCCTCTACTCTCTTCTAATGGATTGAGTTTCCCTTTGAAGTTATCTTATCGGATTGAGTCTTTAAAGATTTGAGAACACTTGATGTATGTCTTGCCGTGCGTATCTATGGTGACAATGGGATACCACGTGATTCACTTGATGTATGTTTTGGTGATCAACTTGCGGGTTCCGCCCATGAACCTATGCATAGGGGTTAGCACACATTTTCGTTGTGATTCTCCGGTAGGAACTTTGGGGCACTCTTTGAGGTTCTATGTGTTGGTTGAATAGATGAATCTGAGATTGTGTGATGCATATCGTATAATCATACCCACGGATACTTGAAGTGACATTGGAGTATCTAGGTGACATTAGGGTTTTGGTTGATTTGTGTCTTAAGGTGTTATTCTAGTACGAACCCTAGGGCTGTTTGTGACACTTATAGGAATAGCCCAACGGATTGATTGGAAAGAATAACTTTGAGGTGGTTTCGTACCCTACCATAATCTCTTCGTTCGTTCTCCGCTATTGACTTTGGAGTGACTCTTTGTTGCATGTTGAGGGATAGTTATGTGATACAATTATGTTATTATTGTTGAGAGGACTTGCACTAGTGAAAGTATGAACCCTAGGGCTTGTTTCAACGTATTGCAATACCGTTTACGCTCACTTTTATCATTAGTTACCTTGCTGTTTTTATATTTTCAGATTACGAAAACCATTATCTACTATCCATATTGCACTTGTATCACCATCTCTTCGCTGAACTAGTGCACCTATACAATTTACCATTGTATTGGGTGTGTTGGGGACACAAGAGACTCTTTGTTATTTGGTTGGAGGGTTGCTTGAGAGAGACCATCTTCATCCTACGCCTCCTACGGATTGATAAACCTTAGGTCATCCACTTGAGGGAAATTTGCTACTGTCCTACAAACCTCTGCACTTGGAGGCCCAACAACGCTTGAAGGTATATCTTTAGATCTTGCAATCGAATCTTTTTGTTTCGTGTTTTATCACTAGTTTAGTTTATAAAATAAAATTATAAAAAATGGAATTGAGTTTCTCTCATACACTTCACCTTTTTAATATCTTTTGTGAGTATGATGGTAAGGATAATTGTGCTCAAGTGCTAGAAGAAAAAATTTATAAAATGTTTGGCACTAAATATTTGAATGATGAGCATGATTGCAATGTTGTTAGTATGAATTCCTTGAATATCCATCATGCTAATGATATGCAAAGCCACAAGCTTGGGGAAGCTATGTTTGATGAAGATGATATTTTGTGTCCCCCAAGTTTTGCCTCCTATCTATGATGACATGTATGCTTTAAAGAACAATGATAACCATTAAAGTTGTCATCTTGATCTTAATTTTCAATCACATGATAGTTATTTTGTTGAGTTTGCTCCCACTATCATTCATGAGAAGAAATTTGCTTATGTGGAGAGTAATAAATTTTCTATGCTTGTAGATCATGAAAAGAATGCTTTAGGTGCTGGTTATATTGTTCAATTCATTCATGATGCTACTGAAAATTATTATGAGGGAGGAATATATGCTTGTAGGAATTGCAATAATACCAAGTTTCCTCTCTATGTGCTTAAAGTTTTAAAGTTATGCTTGTTTTGCCCTCCTATGCTAGTTGATTATTGTTCCCACAAGTTGTTTGCTCACAAAATCCCTATGCATAGGAAGTGGGTTAGACTTAAATGTGCTAGTCATATTCTTCATGATGCTCTCTTTATGTTTCAATTCTTATCTTTTATGTGAGCATCGTTGAAATCATCATGCCTAGCTAGGGGCGTTAAACGATAACGCTTGTTGGGAGGCAACCCAATTTTATTTTAGTTCCTTGGTTGTTTTCCTGTTTAGTAATAAATAATTAATATAGCCTCTGTTTAGATGTGGTTTTATGCTTTTAATTAGTGTTTGTTCCAAGTAGAACCTTAGGGAAGACTTGGGGAAAGTCTTGTTGATCTTGCTGTAAAAACAAACAGAAGCTTTAGCGCTCACGAGAATTGCTGCCAGTTTTTATTGGAGAGTGCTATTGAGTTAATTCATTTTGCAGATGATTAGTAGATAAATTCCTCAGGTCCAGAAATTTATTTGCGAATTTTATGATTTCCAGAAGTATACGTTTGATTCAGATTACTACATACTGTTCTGTTTTTGACAGATTCTGTTTTCATCGTGTTGTTTGCTTATTTTGATGAATCTATGAGTAGTATCAGAGGGTATGAACCATAGAGAAGTTGGAATACAGTATATATTACACCAATATGAATTTAGAATGAGTTCATTACAGTACCTTATGATGGTGATTTTCTTTCTTATACTAACGGAGCTTACGAGTTTTTCTGTTAAGTTTTGTGTTGTGAAGTTTTCAAGTTTTGGTTAAAGATTCGATGGACTATGGAATAAGGAGTGGCAAGAGCCTAATATTGGGGATGCCCAAGGCACCCCAAGGTAATATTTAAGGACAACCAAGAGCCTAAGCTTGGGGATGCCCCGGAAGGCATCCCCTCTTTCGTCTACTTCCACCGGTAACTTTACTTGGAGCTATATTTTTATTCAACACATGATATGTGTTTTGCTTGGAGCGTCAATTTCTGTTGTTAGGATTTGCTTGACGTTATTTAGAACAATTTTTTTCATCTTTTATTTCAATAAAAGTGGCATTGATAGCCTTTACTATGCCTATTTTAGAAGTCCACATGTTGCTGCTTGAAAACAGAAAGTTTACCGCTCTTGCAATAATTCCCTAGAAAATTCAGAATGTGATAAAATGTTGAAACCTTTTGAATATTAAGATCTGGTAAATTTACTACAGTGGGAATTTTATTTCATAATATTTGGAGTTAGGGAAGTATGGATCTTGCTGCACTCTTTACAGACTATCCTGTTTAGGCAGATTGCTGTTATGTTTGCATTGTTTGCATATGTTTGCTTCTTTAATGATTCTATTTGAGGATAGGACTATTAAATATGCAGAGGCATTTAGTATGCAATGTTGAATAGTAATTTTAGTGATTTTTTACAGTAGAGTATGATAAGGTTTTTGCAATGTGTTATACTAACTTATCTCACGAGTCCATGTTGAGTTTTGTGTGGATGAAGCTTTTGAGATTTAGGGAGACCGTGATATGAGAGGAATTAAGGAGACAAAAAATCTCAAGCTTGGGGATGCCCAACGCATCCCAAGATAATATTTCAAGAAGTCTCAAGTTTCTAAGCTTGGGGATGCCCCGGTTGGCATCCCACCTTTCTTCTTCAACAATTATCGGTTAGTATCGGTTGATCCTAAGTTTTTGCTTCTTCACATGATGTTTGCTATTCTTAGATGTCATTTTATATTGATTTGCTCGATGTTTGAATAAATTATCAAGATCTGAAATTATTAAATGAGAGAGAGTCTTCACATAGTTGCATAATTATTCGACTATTCATTGATCTTCACTTATATCTTTCGGAGTAGTTTGTCATTTGCTCCAGTGCTTCACTTATATCTTTGAAGAAATATATGAACTCTCATTCTTCACTTATATTATTTTGAGAGTCTTAAATAGCATGGTAATTTTCTTAAAATCCTAATATGCTAGGTATTCAAGATTAGTAAAATTTTCTTATGAGTGTTTTGAATACTAAGAGAAGTTTGGTGCTTGATGATTATTTTGAGATATGGAGGTAATAATATCAAAGTTGTGCTAGTTGAGTAGTTGTGAATTTGAGGAATACTTGTGTTGAAGTTTGCAAGTCCCGTAGCATGCATGTATGGTAAAGTTGTGTAACAGATTTGAAACATGAGATCATATTTGATTGTCTTCCTTATGAGTGGCGGTCGGGGACGAGCGATGGTCTTTTACCAATCTATCCCCCTTGGAGCATGAGCGTAGTGCCGAGGTTTTTGATGACTTGTAGATTTTTGCAATAAGTATGTGAGTTCTTTATGACTAATGTTGAGTCCATGGATTATACGCAATCTCACCCTTCCATCATTGCTAGCCTCTTCGGTACCGTGCATTGCCCTTTCTCACATTGAGAGTTGGTGCAAACTTCGCCTATGCATCCAAACCCCGTGATATGATACGCTCTTTCACACATAAACCTCCTTATATCTTACTCAGAACAGCCACCATACCTACCTATTATGGCATTTCCATAGCCATTCCGAGATATATTGCCATGCAACTTTCCACCGTTCCGTTCATCATGACATATTCATCATTGTCATATTGCTTTGCATGATCATGTAGTTGACATTGTATTTGTGGCAAAGCCACCATTCATAATTCTTTCATACATGTCACTCATGCATCATTGCTATCCCGGTACACCGCCGGAGGAATTCATATAGAGTCATATCTTGTTCTAGTATCGAGTTGTAATCTTTGAGTTGTAAATAAATAGAAGTGTGATGATCATCATTTTCTAGAGCTTTGTCCCAAGTGAGGAATTATAAAAAAAGGAAGAAAGGCCAAAAAAGAGAAGGCCTAAAAAAATAAAAAAAATAATAAAGAGAAAGGCCATAAAAAAGAGAAGGCCAAAAAAATGAGAGAAAAAGAGAGAAGGGACAATGTTACTATCCTTTACCACACTTGTGCTTCAAAGTAGCACCATGATCTTTATGATAGAGAGTCTCTTGTTTTGTCACTTTCATATACTAGTGGGAATTTTTCATTATAGAACTTGACTTGTATTTTCTAACAATGGGCCTCCTCAAGTGCCCTAGGTCTTCGTGAGCAAGCAAGTTGGATGCACACCCACTTAGTTTCTTTTGTTCAGCTTTCATACATTTATAGCTCTAGTGCATCCGTTGCATGGCAATCCCTACTCCTCGCATTAATATCAATCGATGGGCATCCCCATAGCTCATTGATTAGCCTCATTGATGTGAGACTTTCTCATATTTTTTGTCTTCTCCACATAACCCCATCATCATATTCTATTCCCCCCATAGTGCTATGTCCATGGCTCGCGCTCATATATTGTGTGAAAGTTTATAGGTTTGAGATTACTAAAGTATGAGACAATTGCTTGGCTTTTCATCGGGGTTGTGCATGATGAGACCATTCTTGTGTGACGAAAATGGAGCATGACTAAACTATATGATTTTGTAGGGATGATCTTTCTTTGGCCATGTTATTTTGAGAAGACATAATTGCTTAGTTAGTATGCTTGAAGTATTATTATTTTTATGTCAATATGAACTTTTATCTTGAATCTTTCGGATCTGAATATTCATGCCACAATTAATAAGAATCACACTAAAATTATGCCAAGTAGCACTCCGCACCAAAAATTCTGTTTTTACAATTTACCTACTCGAGGACGAGCAGGAATTAAGCATGGGGATGCTGATACGTCTCCAACATATCTATAATTTTTGATTGCTCCATGCTATATTATCTACTGTTTTGGATGTTTATGGGCTTTATTATACACTTTTATATCATTTTTGGGACTAACCTATTAACCCAGAGCCCAGTGCCGGTTTGTGTTTTTACCTTGTTTTAGAATATCGTAGAAAAGGAAAACCAAACGGAGTCCAATTGACCTGAAACTTCATGGAACTTATTTTTGGATCAGAAGCAACCAGGGAGACTTGGAGGCTACGTCGAGGAGGCCACAAGGTAGGGGGGCGCGCCCACCCCCCTAGGGCGCGCCCTCCACCCTCGTGGGCCCCTCGTGGCTCCCTGACGTATCTCTTTCACCCATATATACCCATGTAGCCTAAAAACTATCGAAGAGCATAATAGATCGGGAGTTCCACCGCCAGAAGCCTCCGTAGCCACCGAAAGCCAATCTAGACCCGTTTCGGCACCCTGCCGGAGGGGCAATCCCTCTCCAGCGGCCATCTTCATCATCCCGGTGCTCTCCATGACGAGGAAGGAGTAGTTCTCCCTCAGGGCTGAGGGTATGTACTAGTAGCTATGTGTTTGATCTCTCTCTCTCTCTCGTGTTATTGAGGTGGCACGATCTTGATGTATCGCGAGCTTTGCTATTATAATTGGATCCTATGATGTTTCTTCCCCCTCTACTCTCTTGTAATGGATTGAGTTTCCCCTTCAAAGTTATCTTATCAGATTGAGTCTTTAAAGATTTGAGAACACTTGATGTATGTTTTGCCGTGCGTATCTGTGGTGACAATGCGATACCACGTGATTCACTTGATGTATGTTTTGGTGATCAACTTGCGGTTTCCGCCCATGAACCTATGCATAGGGGTTGGCACACGTTTTCATTGCGATTCTCCGGTAGGAACTTTGGGGCACTCTTTGAGGTTCTATGTGTTGGTTGAATAGATGAATCTGAGATTGTGTGATGCATATCGTATAATCATACCCACGGATACTTGAAGTGACATTGGAGTATCTAGGTGACATTAGGGTTTTGGTTGATTTGTGTCTTAAGCTGTTATCCTAGTATGAACTCTAGGGCTGTTTGTGACACATATAGGAATAGCCCAACGGATTGATTGGAAAGAATAACTTTGAGGTGGTTTCGTACCCTACCATAATCTCTTCGTTCGTTCTCCGCTATTAGTGACTTTGGAGTGACTCTTTGTTGCATGTTCAGGGATAGTTATGGGATCCAATTATGTTATTATTGTTGAGAGGACTTGCACTAGTGAAAGTATGAACCCTAGGCCTTGTTTCAACGCATTGCCATACCGTTTACGCTAAGTTCTATCATTAGTTACCTTGCTTTTTTTATATTTTCAGATTACAAAAACCATTATCCACTATCCATATTGCACTTGTATCACCATCTCTTCGCCGAACTAGTGCACCTATACAATTTACCATTGTATTGGGTGTGTTGGGGACACAAGAGACTCTTTGTTATTTGCTTGCAGGGTTGCTTGAGAGAGACCATCTTCATCCTACGCCTCCTATGGATTGATAAACCTTAGGTCATCCACTTGAGGGAAATTTGCTACTGTCCTACAAACCTCTACACTTGGAGGCCCAACAACGTCTACAAGAAGAAGGTTGTGTAGTAGACATCAAATCTGTTTCTCTATTTCAATAAGAATCTACAATCATGATTGTTGCCAACTTCAGCAATCATTCGTGTATTACCTTAACAAAACAATACATGATTACTATAGAGATAGATATGAACTATGTGTACTATATGAACTCGAATTCAATCTTTTGAATACACTTGATGTTGATTCCAAATAATAGTACATTTGATGTACTAACTAAATATTCATAATCTAAACCGTGTTCCATATGTACACCGTGTTTATCACACAAAGTATAGTGCCCCGCCACCTACATTATGACAAGTATTTAGCCCTGAGCTGCAAAAGCCACACACACTAGTGCAGAACCGGGCAATAGCACCGGTTCATAAGTCCCTTTAGTCCCGGTTCGGTAACCGGCACTAAAGTGTGGGCAATAAAGGTCCCCCCCTTTAGTACCGGTTTAGCACGAACCGGTGCTAAAGGGCAACCACGTGGCACGAGCCAGCTACGGGGGCAGGGAGCCCTTTAGTACTGGTTGGTGACACCAGCCGGTATTAAAAGGTTGGGGAGTTTTGGGTTTATGATTTCTTTTTCATTTAATTTTATGTTTTCCATTTAATTCTTTTTCGTTTGCTGGTATTTTACGATACTACATATTGTACACATTATGCATATATACTACATTTTGTGTTTTATGCATATATATATATATATATATATATATATATATATATATATATATATATCATCGAATGTCTCACAACCAGCATTAATTAATTCACACATATATACACAAATGTATATATATATACAATTAGCTAGCTATATATAATTTCTCCTAATTGGTGCCTTCGGAGCCAGTGGCATTAGCCTAATTGGTGCCTTCGGAGCACGATAACAATTGGAAGTGGTTCATGGGGGCGGTAGTGGGTAATAGTATTCTCCTTTGGGATCTATGACCTGGTCGAGCAAAAATCCCGCTATTTCCTCTTGAATTGCTTGTATGCGCTTCTCTGGTAGGAGCTACTCCCGCACCTCTTTGAACTATTAAGAAGGAGATCAATATGCATGTGTATTAGTTGTGTGACTAGATATCGATAATGGTGTAAAAATTGTGAATAGTGTTCTGACAAACGTACCCACTCCTGTCTTTGAGATCTGCTCCTTTCGGACGCCATCATGCGAATGTTCTCGCAAACATAGTATGCACACAGATTATTCCCCGGCACCTGCTTCAGGGCCTTTATGAGAATGGAATTTGATCAGATAATAATTAATCAAGCATGATAATTAAAGAGATGGCATCTAGCTAGCTAGTACTACTTAATTACTTACCTTGGGTCGATACCATTTCAGCTTTCGTTTCCATTGGCCTGGAGTGACGCTGATGAACTTTGCCCAAGCCCTACCCGCTGACAAAGAAAATGAATAAAGGGGTTATTAAATAGTTCATATCAGGAAATGACGAACTAAATAGGCCGAGATATAGTTAATAATGATTGAAATTACCTGTTGACTATCCCAGACAAGATGGTGTAGTCACTTGCTTTTTTAAGTAGTGAGTCCAGTATTTCAACTGTTCCTTCATCAACTTTAATGATTAACAAGATCCAGTGAAATCTGCATGCACACACGTTTGCATGTCTTTATTAAGTGGGCACATGTAAGCAAAAACATGTGGCTAGCTAGTAGGCAAAAACAGAATTTGTAGTACAAGACAGTGTGACTCACTCGAAGTTGTAAGGAAGTAGTATATCTTCATTGGTATTGAGGCGCTTGAAGAACTCTAGCATGCTTTCCTCTACACTTTTTTCATAATATGGATCTAATTTCCATGTGTATTCATTAATGGTATTTGGGTCAATGAACCCAATGCCATAGCGTCCACCTTTTTTCATTTCATAAATCTTCATCCTGCATAATACCACAAAAAAGAATATAGTGAGGATAATTACAGGTAATGATTGATCAAAATGATCACTACAGCTAGCTTGAGACTTCAATTACAGAAAGAAATCACTTACAGACAATAGCAACTGACGATAGATTTGTCGAGTGCATCTTGATTGTATAACTGAAATAGTTCTGAATACTCAACGGACACAGCTTTCTCATGGTATAATGATCCTTCTTGACATTCACCATGAGGGACTCTCGATTGGAAATCTTGGTAATGTCCATGTACCATTGATGCAATTCATACATTCTTGTTGGGAGCTTCTTGACCTCGTCTGGCTCGACCAAAGGTTGGCCCCGGACATATTTCCATTTTATTTCCTCCTCTCTAAGCGGAGGCGTGGGCTCGATGTCGAGGAGTTGTCCAACAATGATCTTGAGGATTTCAGCCTGCCTTATATGCTCCTCGGTTATTACCACATCGCCCAGCTCGGGAACGTAAACGGTTTGCCCACAATAATATTGGGCGCGCCTACTCTCATGTGTTGTTGGCACAACAAGCGGGGGGATTGATTGCGCTGCCTGTTCTCCCAGCTGGGGAACAGTTTTACCGCTCCTTTTGCGAGCTGATTTGCTCGAGCTCGAGCTCGCCTCTTTCTGTAGACGTGCTCGATTTAACTTCCTGAGGTGGCACTCATAGTTTGTGTCAACAGGCTTGGGAGCTGGTTCTCTAGCCATACGAATAAAGTGGTCAATCTTTTCCTCAGGCACTTTCTCCCTTGGTGCGGTGGCGGTTTCGGTGCAAAATGGGCTTCCACCTCGGCCTTCGATATGGTTGTGTTTTCCTCCTCAGACTTGCCATAAGGCCTCTACGAAAGAGGCGCGAGGCTGCTTGGACCATATTGAAATTGATTGCCTCTACCTGTACCTCCAGTACTACCTCGACTTGTACCTCTACGCACAATAGCTGAGGCGGCTCTCTTCCGTGATTGCTGAGGCGGCGAAGACGGCTGATGTGGCTGAGTTGGAGGAGGAGGAGTGGCCTAAAGTTGTGCCGAACTTGGAGGAGGAGTGGCCTGACGCATTGCCGGACTTGGAGGAGGAGGAGTGGCCTGAAGCTGTGCAGACTTGGTGGCCTGACGCGTTGGTGGACTTGGAGGAGCGGGAGTCTCCTGACTCGGTGGCGGACTTCGATGAGGAGTCAGATGATGCGGTGTCGGTGGCCTTCGAAAGATGATGCAATACTTTCTCCATAGGATGATACAATGGTTGGCCTCTCCCAGTGTGTGCTCCTCATCACCTCCAGGAATGTCAAGCTCTAGCCCCGAATATAGGTCCACCACCTCATCAACCAAGACACGAGCATAGCCCGCTGGAATCGGTTTGCAATGGAAGGTTGCCTCGGGGGGATTTGTAAAAGCAACGGCGTCCTCCACCTTCATGGATATGTTCTTCATTTTGAAGTGTAGCTCGCAGTTAGTGTTCTCCATGATGTCATCCACTGGGTAGCTATCCAGCAATGCGTCGCCCGGGGGGGGGGAACCCACGCTACTTCTCGGCATGGATGGGATGGTGCTATCCAATGCTGGATCATCCGCAAGCTGCTGCAGCTGCTGAGACCCCCTTTGCTGGCTAAGTGAGTCGATCTGCTCCTGCTGCCGCTGGAATTTGACTGCCAAGTCCGCGTGCGCTGATTCTAGGCCTTGAAGGCGTTCATAGTCCAACTTCCTCTACTCCTCCTCCATATTCCTCTTCTTCTCCTCCGCAATCTTCTTTCTCGCATGGGTTCTTTAGTCGGTGTTCCAGTCCGAAAACCCGTCATACCACGGAATAGCGCCCTTGCCTCGTGTTCTTCCTGGGTGTTTAGGATTTCCTAGGGCACGCGTAAGCTCTTCGTTCTCCATGTTGGGCTCGAACAACCCCGATCGAGATCTTCTATTGCAACAAGTAGCTTATCTTCGGCTCTGTCCAGACATGCCTTCTTCGAAACTTTGCCTGTCTTCGGGTCCAACTCCCCCCATGCGCATAGAACCAAGTCCTGCACCTGGGGGGCCAGCTCAATGTTTTTGGAGTGACCCCTGCATCCCCCATCTCTTTCTCAGACTTATCCCACTTAGGCATTCCCACCGCATAGCCACCTGGCCCCAGCTTATGGAACTTATCCTTTTTGCGGCATTGGCCTTCTTTATTCTCGACCGTTCCTGATTCCTTGAATTTCACGAAATCGTCCCAATGAGCACTTTGCTTCTCTAGTGTTCCCTTGAATACTAGAGTCTTCTTTCCTCCCTTGACGTACTGGTCCCATACACGATTCTTGTGGTTGTTGAATGCAACCGCCATCTTCCTAAGAGCAGCGTCCTTGACTTTCTCCACATCTGCATCTGTGAAATGATCTGGTAGGTTGAAAGGTTCCATGAGCGTTTCCCAAAGCAGAAGTTTTTGTCTGTCGTCGACAAAAGTAAGATCTGGACGTGGCTCTGCTGGCTCTCTCCATTCTTGAAGGGAGATCGGGAGTTGGTCCTTCACAAGAACTCCGCACTGACGAATGAACTTGTCCGCAATCTTCTTAGGCGCTAATGGTTCGCCATTAGGTTTGATCGCCTCGATATTGTACTTTACGCCCTCCTTCAACTTTTTGTTCGGGCCTCGTACTGTCCTGATGCCTGAAGATTTGCCCGATCCGGATGGCTGAAAGAAGAAAGATCGATTCGTTAATATATATCTTCAAGTCATTTAAAACATGTGATGATCACCAGATGCCTGCTTATATAAATATACCTCGCCGGTCTTTGTTGTTTCAAGATCAACATTTTCTTCGTCATGTTCATAGTTCATGACTTCATCAATTCGGTCGTCGCGATCGAATATCATATCACCCTCCCCGGTGTTGTTTAGATATTCGGAGCCGTCATAATCTTCTTCATTCTGATCATCATCTGGCCCGCGGGGATTGCGTATGATATTGAACAGGGCCTCTTCTCCCTCTCTGCCGGTATTGTCCGCCATAGGTTTTATTTAACTAATCCAAAAGAAATATATTCAAATTACAATGCATGGATGCAATCAATTAATAAGGAAAAACTGAATCAATCATAGTACATAATAAGCATCATCAAATATAATCTCGAATACATCGTCTCGAATAATAGATATAATCTCGAATACATCGTCTCGAATAATATATATATAATCTCGAATAAATCATCTCGAATATTATATATCGAATACATCACTAGCTAGCTAGCTAGCTAATCAAGATCGAATACTAGAGAGTAATCTAGGCGGTGGAGAACCAAAGTGAAGGAACCATCACTGGATCATAGCTCGGGTGATCTCCCCAAAGAACCTGCCAGGTATTGGAGAACCTGACGTCCATAGCAGCCATGTAGTGATGGACGTGCTCGTCCTCGTCCCTGACACGGTGACGTACCACCTCCGGCGGGGTCGGCTCCCTCCGCATTGAAAGTGGCCCACGCGAACGCCACCAAAGGAGATGAGGGTCAACGACGGTACCCGGGGCCGGGTTCCCCACCAAGCGTCGCGCCCCTGAAGCTAGCACCTCCCAGTGCCATCCCGGTGGATCCTAGTCCGAGACATGGGTCCTCTAAAGCAGGACGTCGTCGCGAATGGGTCGACGGCGAGGATGCGGGCCGGGCATCATCGACAACAAATACTATATGCAAATGTAACACTAATTATGCTATCATTGCATATGTCAAAAATTCTATATGCTATTTCATACTAATTAAGCATCTAACACTAAAAATAGAAAAAACAACTTCTATACATCCATTAAAAAACAGAAAAACAACATTATATAAAAAATCCATACTAATTAAACACTAATTATATCCATCTAACATGCATTCATACATATATACAAGTGAGAAAATAATAATCTAAAAAATCTAAACTAATTAAACATACAAAATACGTATATACTAATTAACTTAAGGAAATGAGTGTGTGTGTGTGTTCATCATGCTTGTGTGTGTGTATGGGCTCGGGGAGGGGCGCACGGCGCCCATGGTGGCCATCGGGGGCGTGGGAGAGGGGTTAGAGGGGGAGAGCTCACAGCGGGGCGACGGCGACGGCGAGGCGACGGCCGGGGCGGCGACGGGCCGGGGCGTGATGGGGACGCGGGGACGGCGCGACGGGGACGTGCCCAGGGCGGCGACGAAGACGAGGGCGGCGACGGGGACGGGGGCGGCGACAGGGACGGGGGTGGCAACGCGGATGAGGGCGGCGACGGGGATGGGGGCGGCGATGGCAACGACGCGCGACGGGGGCGGCGACGGCAACGGCGCGCGACGGGGGCGGTGCGGGACGGGGGCAGCGACGGCGTCGATCGATCGGGGTGGGTGGTGCTTCAATTGGGAAACAAAGGAAGAAACAGAGGGAGAATGAAATTT
The DNA here is from genome assembly GCF_018294505.1 of Triticum aestivum. Lineage (NCBI taxonomy): Eukaryota > Viridiplantae > Streptophyta > Magnoliopsida > Poales > Poaceae > Triticum > Triticum aestivum. The sequence goes on along the minus strand of NC_057812.1, from coordinate 627,143,762 downwards.
TTCGAAGTGATGTATATATAGAAGGCACCTTTAGTACCGGTTGGAGCCACCAACCGGTACTAAAGGCCTGTTTTGGCCAGGCCAAGCGGCAGGAAGGGCAGGCCTTTAGTACCGGGTGGTGGCTCCAACCGGTACTAACCCCCCCCCTTTAGTACCGGTTGATGCCATGACCCGGTACTAAAGGGGGTGCGCTGCCAGGCGAGGGGCGCAGAAGTTTAGTCCCACCTCGCTAGCCGAAGGGCGCTCGCACATGCTTATAAGCCCCGCCGCCGCTGCTGTCTCGAGCTCCTCTCTAAAGCAGGCCTTCTGGGCCTACCTCTGCTACTCTGCCCTGTGGGGCCCATTGGGCTTGCGGGCCTGCATCCTGGCCCAACAACAGGTTGGGTTTTTAGTCGTATGCAGGCCGTTATGGCCCGGTAGGTGGGCTTTTTTTCATTTAGTTTTTTCTTTTCTGTTTTATTTATTTTTAGTTGTTTTTTTGCTGTATTGAGAGTTTCTTTGTGAATATTTTTGATAGTTTTTAGAAACTTTCAGTTAGTGCCGGTAGTTTTTAAATTTAAATAGTTTAAATTTTGAATTATTTGAAATTTGTGTGAATCACTAGTTTGTGAATAACTTAACTTCAAAAATACATTTTTTAGTGATTCTTTTTTATTATGTTTAATATTAGTGTGTTTTATCATTATATTCAATTTGGTAGTGCTTAGGTTATTTAAAAAATGAAATGCCTTCTTAGCTGAAAAAATCAGTAAAGGCATGAAAAAATTTGTTTGCACATAAAATTTCTTCGCGTTTCAAATGCCAAAACACATAACTACCCTAACTATTACAGAGATTCCCTCCTGGGTGTGAAACACACAAGAAAGTGATGATAGTGAAGCCGATCACATCCCAGATCTTTGGGTGTGAAACTTTTTCTTCGCGTGTGTCCCTTTGCGCCGTAACCATGGAAAATCTTCATCATTTAACGGGATGCTCGGGTCAATATTCACTGTGAATGGAGCAATTTCATCAAACTTTTCATAATCTCCTGACATGTCTGTCTTGTCATCCACTCCCACGATGTTTCTCTTCCCAGAAAGAACTATGTGCCGCTTTGGCTCATCGTACGATGCATTCGCTTCCTTATCTTTTCTTTTTCTCGGCTTGGTAGACATGTCCTTCACATAAAAAACCTGTGCCACATCATTGGCTAGGGCGAATGGTTCGTCTGCATACGCAAGATTGTTGAGATCCACTGTTGTCATTCCGTACTGCGGGTCTTCCGTTACCCCGCCTCGTGTCATATTGACCCATTTGCACCGAAACAAAGGGACCTTCAAACCACGTCGATAGTCAAGTTCCCATATGTCCTGTATATAACCATAATATGTTTCCTTTCTCATCTTGGTTTCTGCATCAAAGCGGACACCACTGTTTTGGTTGGTGCTCTTCTTATCTTGGGCGATCGTGTAAAATGTATTACCATTTATCTCGTACCCTTTGAAAGTCATTATATTCGAAGATGGTAACTGGGACAACAAGTACAGGTCATCTTCAATAGAGGCGTCATGCATGGTACGTGTGTGCAACTAGCTAGCGAAACTCCTGGTTTGTTCATGTGTAATCCAGTCATCAGACCGCTCCGGGTGTTTGGAGCGTAGAAAATTCTTGTGTTCATTCATATACGGAGCCACCAAGGCGGAATTCTGTAGAACTGTGTAGTGTGCTTCAGTGAGAGAATGTCCGTCCATACATATTATTTGTTCCCCTCCTAGCGTGCCTTTTCCATCCAGTCTGCCCTTATGCCGCGATTCAGGAACACCAATCGGCTTAAGGTCAGGAATAAAGTCAATACAAAACTCAATGACCTCCTCATTTTCATGGCCCTTGGAGATGCTTCCTTCTGGCCTAGCACGGTTATGAACATATTTCTTTAAGACTCCCATGAACCTCTCAAAGGGGAACATATTGTGTAGAAATACAGGACCCAAAACGTTAATCTCTTCGCATAGGTGAACTAGGACGTGCGTCATGATGTTGAAGAAGGATGGTGGGAACACCAACTCGAAACTGACAAGACATTGCACCAAATCATTCTCTAACCTTGGTATGATTTCTGGATCGATTACCTTCTGAGAGATTGCATTGAGGAATGCACATAGCTTCACAATGGCTAATCAAACATTTTCCGGTAGAAGCCCCCTCAATGCAACCGGAAGCAGTTGCGTCATAATCACGTGGCAGTCATGAGACTTTAGGTTCTGGAACTTTTTCTCTGCCATGTTTATTATTCCCTTTATATTCGACGAGAAGCCAGACGGTACCTTAATACTGAGCAGGCATTCAAAGAAGATTTCCTTCTCTTCTTTGGTAAGAGCGTAGCTTGCATGACCCTGATGTATGCCGTCTTTTCCGTGCATACGTTGCTGGTCCTCCCGTGCCTCAGGTGTATCTTTTGTCTTCCCATACACGCCCAAGAAGCCAAGCAGGGTCACACAAAGATTCTTCGTCACATGCATCACGTCGATTGCGGAGCGGACCTCTAGGTCTTTCCAATAGGGCAGGTCCCAAAATATAGATTTCTTCTTCCACATGGGTGCGCGTCCGTCAGCGTCATTCGGAACAGGTTGTCCACCAGGACCCTTTCCAAAGACCACCTTCAAATCCTTGACCATATCATGTACATCAGCACCAGTACGGTGGCGAGGCTTCGTCCGGTGATCCGCCTCACCTTTGAAATGCTTGCCTTTCTTTCTTACGGGATGCCTGCTCGGAAGAAATCGACGATGTCCCAGGTACACATTCTTCTTACAATTAGCCAAATATATACTGTCGGTATCGTCCAAACAGTGCGTGCATGCGCGGTATCCCTTGTTTGTCTGTCCTGAAAGGTTACTGAGAGCAGGCCAATCATTGATGGTCACGAACAGCAACGCCTTTAGGTCAAATTCTTCCCCCATGTGCTCATCCCACGCACGTACACCTGTTCCATTCCACAGTTGTAAGAGTTCTTCAACTAATGGCCTTAGGTACACATCAATGTCGTTGCCGGGTTGCTTAGGGCCTTGGATGAGCACTGGCATCATAATGAACTTCCGCTTCATGCACAACCAAGGAGGAAGGTTATACAAACATAGAGTCACAGGCCAGGTGCTATGGTTGCTGCTCTGCTCCCCAAAAGGATTAATGCCATCTGCGCTTAGACCAAACCATACGTTCCTTGCGTCATCTGCAAACTCCTTCCCGTACTTTCTTTTGATTTTTCTCCACTGCGACCCGTCAGCGGGTACTCTCAACTTTCCGTCTTTCTTACGGTCTTCTCTGTGCCATCGCATCGCCTTGGCATGCTCTTTGTTTTGGAACAAATGTTTCAACCGTGGTATTATAGGAGCATACCACATCACCTTGGCGGGAATCTTCTTCCTGGGGCGCTCGCCCTCGACATCACCAGGGTCATCGCGGCTGATCTTATAGCGCAATGCACCGCATACCGGGCAAGCGTTCAAATCCTTGTACTCACCGCGGTAAAGGATGCAATCGTTAGGGCATGCATGTATCTTCTGCACCTCTAACCCTAGAGGGCAGACAACCTTCTTTGCTCCGTACGTACTCTCGGGCAATTCATTGTCCTTTGGAAGCATATTCTTTATCATTACCAGCAACTTTCCAAATCCCTTGTCAGATACACCATTCACTAGCTTCCATTGTAGCAATTCCAGTGTGGTGCCCAGCTTTTTCTTGTCACCTACGCAATTCGGGTACAACACTTTTTTGTGATCCTCTAACATGCGCTGCAACTTCTTCTTCTCCAAATCACTTGCGCAGTTTCTCTTTGCATTGGCAATGGCCCGACCTAGATCATCAACGGGCTCATCCGATGCCTCTTCTTCAGCTTCTTCCCCCATTGGCGGCTCAGCTTCTTCCCGCATTACCGGCTCAGCTTCTTCCCTCATTGTTGTATCATCGTATTCATGGAACCCATGGCCAGGATAGCTGTCATTGTCCTCTTCTTCTTCATTGTCTTCCATCATAACCCCTCTTTCTCCATGCTTGGTCCAAACATTATAGTGGGGCATGAAACCAGACTCAAACAGGTGGACATGAATGGTTCTTAACATAGAGTAATTGTGACCATTCTTACAGCCAGCACATGGACAAGGCATAAAACCATCCGCCCGCTTGTTTGCCTCAGCCGCAAGAAGAAAAGTATGCACGCCATTAATGAACTTGGGAGAGCATCGGTCCTCGTACATCCATTGCCGGCTCATCTTCAATATACAGCACCGAAAACACCAAATTAATACAATACATAAAGTTCATACATAAAGTTCATACAACACTTAAATGCAACAAACAAATAACTCTCTAGCTAAAGAATTTAAATGCAACAACAAATGCGATCAAGATCGCAACTAAGGTAACAATTGATCCAACAGCATAATGATACCAAGCCTCACTATGAATGGCATATTTTCTAATCTTTCTAATATTCAAGCACATTTTCTCCATCTTAATCTTGTGATCATCGACGACATCGACAACATGCAACTCCAATTCCATCTTCTCCCCCTCAATTCTTTTCAATTTTTCTTTCAAATCCTCGTTTTCTCTTTCAACTAAATTTAACCTCTCGACAATAGGGTCGGCTGGAATTTCCGGTTCAACTACCTACTACATACAAATATCTATGTCAGCTTGATGGGCATAATTTGTCATAAACACAAAATGCAACAAATAGTTTCAAAAGAGAATATACCACATCCGAATCATAACAAGGGCGAGACCCGACGGGGACGGATATCAAAGCCATGGCACTATGTATAACAAAAAACGTACGGGTAAGATGATTATACGAGTAACTATATATCCAAATCACACAAACATCAATTTTTTATATAAAATTTCATGAACAAGAGGCTCACCACAAGGTGGTACCGGCTACGGGACGGTGCGGGCAATCGACGGTGGTTACGACGGAGATTTAGAAGGCACTAAGTAAACCACACCTACATATGCAAACTAAGTGTTATTCTGACCTCAGTTTGCATATAAATCAAATACTAGCACATATATATAATTCCTCCCAAATTACTAAACTCAAAAATCAATCACTATATAAAGCATTGCATGAGTTAATCTAGCAATGAGAGATGAAAGGACAAAGTTGCTAACCTTTGTGATCATTTGAATGGATGGGGGCCTTCAAATGTTGACAAATTTTGGGCAAAACGTGTGATGAGCTTGAGAGGAAGAGGGAAAGAACAGAGAGGAGAGGGGAAAGGGGAAGAACAGAGCGAGCTCCGGTGGACGAAGGGACTATGTAGGACGACCTTTAGTACCAGTTCATGATACGACCCGGTACTAAAGGTGCTGGAGGGGGCCCGAGACTGACAACAACCTGCCACCACTCACTTTAGTACCGGTTCGTGGCACGAACTGGTGCTAAAGGTTCACCACAAACCGGTACTAATGATGTCCACCCGCCTAGCCGTTGGAACCGGCACTAATGGACACATTAGTGCCAGCTCAAATTCAAACCGGCACTAATGTGCTTCACATTTGACCCTTTTTCTACTAGTGACATTAGCCCAAATTATAATCAACGTTCTACATTATGATATCTTCTTTAAGTATCTGTATCCACTTTTATATAATGAATTATGATCTATGTTCATATTTAACACCTCACGACCCTCTTCTCTTTGTAGCTAGCTAGCGCTAATTTTCTATCGTGCATGCACACGCCCGCCCCCTCTCACCCTCCCTCAGCGCCCCCTCCGTCGCGCACATTCGTTATTTCTCTTTAGGTCGTTCACCCGCGGTGTGTGTAGGCCCCCCGACTCCTTCTTTCCAGTACACACTGGTCGATATACCTCTCTAGCCAAGTGCGCCTACCACAAACACATACTTCCCCTCTTCTCTTATCATCGTCCATGCCCCTGTGTCCAATACGGTTCCACGCAGGTGCACACACTCCTCTCCCCTTGACATAGTAGGCCTCTCGCACCACCTCCTGGCCGCACCCCTCTCCCCCTGTCCGTTCTCCGGACCTTATTTGCTTCTAACACATGCATGCATGTATACGTACTGATCTCCCTACATATAGCTAGGTTGACTATAATTCTTTTCCCCACGCATCGGTAGACTTACCTCACTAGTTATGTCTCTCCCTTTCTCGGACACACGACTTGATCTTCCTATGTAGTTACGTATGCTTGCCATAACCATATCGTCTCCCCTCATAATCCTTGCATACCTCCTGACCCGTCTCTCACACGCACGTGCATAGACAGACAGACATCCCCGCCCTCTCTTATTGATATTGCACTCGTACCCTCCATTTGTCTAGTAGGCCTCTCCACCATTTGTGAGACGCCACTCCACCACCAACCCTCTGATACTCTACCTTTGTCTTTCACCCAACCTTATTCCTCTGCTACACATATCCACGGATGCCGATCGATATCCCTCTATACATAGCTAGGTCTCTCTCCTTCTCCACACATATACCAGTCGATCTACCTCTCTATTGTTAGGTCTCTGCCCCCTCCCCCCTCCTCCATGGATAGTCGAACGTTGTAGGTAGGTATCCATGCCACAGAGAAAAACTGCACCTCTGCCTTCTCAAATTCCAGTAGGCCAGCCGCCCTATATCTTTGATGTGGGCAAACACAAATTCGATGGCACTATTTATCGATCGCGCAGCCACACACTTCATCCATGTTTTTTATTCTATCGATATCTCACGCCGATGATCCCTCCACACAATTCTCGTGGATCACTCCCTCTATATATGATATATCCATAACTCTGTGTCACACACATTGCATATGTTATGTTTTTTTGTTTGAGATATCATCGACACATTGCCTCGGTTTCGCACAAACCATCTCTCTCACACCCATCCATGTACGTACCTGCACCTAAAAAGAGGTGCATGCAGGACACACATACTCACGTCTCGTTCCCAGCCACACCCGCGTGGCTACACGATGGAGTTCGTTTTTGTACGAGAAGGCAGCCCACGTGGTAATTTGACGCGTGTAGCGGTTGTTTACTCGAAGGAGGGTCGGGTACCACGCCTAGATGGAACAAAGTTCGACTTGACGCATTTGTATTAAATAAAGTTATATATTCCTCCCCAATGGCGTGTAGTACAGAATATAAAATGATTGTTGTGGGGAAAATGGAAAAATCCGCTCCACTATATACAACGGAGCCTGCCTGCCGGAGTTTGTCTCTCGTCACACCATCTCACACAAGGCGGTGGTGGCCTCTCTCTCTGACCGTTGGTTAGTGATCCGTCCGCATCCTGTCCACCAGCGGAAAGGGAGGATGTGCATCGTTTCTCTATTCGTCGGTGTTGATGCAGCGCGTCCTGATCTACGGTACCCGTCGTTCTCTCTGACCAAGCTCTACTGCGGTAGGGCCTTCGCCACTTGCTCGTTGTCGTAGTATGGGCAGATCCCGGCCGCCGGCGCCCTCCTAGTAACATCCCGACGACCCTCAGGTACAACTTACTCCGGCCTTGCTCCACTGCCCATCTTCCCACGTTGCCGCATGTGGATCTTCTTTAGTTGTTTGCTTAAAACGTATGTTGCCGGCGTACTTTCCATCTTGCAATCTCGTCCTCAAACCATTTTTGATAAACCACCATGCTGCTATGTTTCCCTTATTACATGGAATATGCTTCTTTTTTGTCGGCATGTGTGTCTTCAACTCGTGTTATTCGCCAGTAATTGTTTCCTTTCTACCTCTTTTTTTGCAAATAGGGCTAGCCATTTCACCTTGTTGCTATTGCGACCTTTTGGTGAACTGGACAAATCACGTTTTTTCTTAAGAGTGTTTTGTGCAGTTCTGCCAAAATGTCACATGGGCAAAGTTTTTTCATTTCTGTGGGACTGCAGAAAGGGAGATTGGTTTTGCTATCCTCCTCATCCAACTCCTACCTAATCTTCTCCAATAAGAAGTTAGTCCTAAAGAGAGATCGCAGAGGTGATCGGCTTCTATTTCTGTGTGCTATGTTTCATCATCTAGTTCTAGTATTATTGTAATCACACTAACTGGATATCTTTGCAAACAGGGATGGTCAACTCGATTTTAGTGGAGCTGCACAAAATGATCGGATTGTAGTGTCCTCCGTACACCCCCTTTTTGGCTACAACGGTGGGTGAAACTAGCTGCCAAGCAATGAACACTGTGCCCAGGAAATGGACCCACGCCTACGAACAACATCGATCAATTATATATTTTTCTTTATTTGTGCACCTTCTCACAACTTTGTCTTCAGTTGTGATGTGAATATTGGCGTTGATCTTCTACGGTTGAGAAGCATTAGCAGCCACGGTAGTTTCATCTGTATTTGATGGAATGTTTTAACGAGATAATCTTGAGGCAAGATGACACATGAATCCTAAGTTGAAACCTTTTTTCCCCGCGGGAACCAAAGTTGAAACCTTCATATAATCACAGTACAATTTCATTAAAATTATGCGTACATATAAACAAATCCTGAAGGATTGATAGCTATGCTAGAAACAATTCAACTTCGTTTCGCTGACATGTGGGACATCCTTCATCTGTCTCCACCCGCCGTATAGCAATATTGAGTGCACAACTATAGGTAAAGATTCACCCTGGTCGTTGTGCCACATTAGTAATGACTAGTGAGCAGTCAAATCACAGAGCCCCACCTTTGCCACAGTAAGTTGCTCGGACGAAGCAACCATCATTTCTCTGTTCCTTGAGTCCGCTGGTACTCCCATATTCCTAGAGTAATAAGTTGCTCGGGCAAAGCAACCATCACTTCACCTTTACCACAGTAAGTACCTCCTTGGGCCCACTGAAAAATCACTCTTCTCTCTCCATCAAGTGCATTTATTGTCAATCTAACCCTATCACTGAAACACCTCTTTGGCTACAGTTAGTTCAGGGTTAGTCATGAGTTAGTCTAACCTCTAGCTAAGTTAGAGTATCCAAATAGGAGCAGTATAGGACATGCAAGTTTCTCAAAGCATACAATCAAATTTGTACGTGAAAGGATCTTTTTTCTTTTTGAAAACGGAACATCAAAGGATCTTCGAATGATATAATTTTCAAATTATATAAAATCTTATCAATAGTCAAAGGCATCCTCGAAGAACACATTAGGCCCTACTTCCTCCGTCTAGGTGTATAAGTCACCATACGAAAACCAAATAATCCCAAAATACTTAGGCGCGGTGCATTAACTCCCACCTCATTTCTTGTTTCTTGACATATCCACCAATAAGAGATGTGGGGCGTGCATGTTTTCAATGACTTAGATTACCAAACACGACATGCAATGGTTAGTTCATTGCATGCAATGCTATTAATTAGCAAATAAATATTAATTTATCTCATTTTACCCTCTTCCTTCGTCATGGTAGACAATCTAAGATGACTTATTCACTAGACGGAGGGAGTATATAAAATCTTACCAATAGTCAAAACCAAGTGTTACTACTACACCAAACAAGTTCAAAACGAGAAACTGGACCCACTCATGGCACGGCACGCCTGTCTCGTTTGGTCCGTTGATCAAAGCGCTTCCTCTTCTTGGCATAACAACAGAGTACAATATTTTTTTAGAATCCTCTTGGCATGTCGCTAACATGTGATGAGTTAACCGACCTCAATAGACGGCAAAATGCCAGCCCGCCGCACTTTGAGAGAGACGAGGAGCGAGAAGCGATACAGGCTGGTGGATTAGTAGAGCTATGTGTCGCACGGAGGCCAAGAAATATGGTGATAGAGTGGGTTGGCCACATATAGTATGATATAATTACACTGGGCTGCCGTGTTTCGTACTCTTTCGGTCTACTATGGAGATGATTGGTTGATTTTATATCGCTAAATAATATAAAATACTATGAGTGCAGACGCTCCACCACGAGGTTCCTTGCTCCTTCTCGGTCGTCGGGAATCTATGTTCTTCCACTCTCTTTTTTGACATGAGCTTTGTTCATCCTTTTGCCAACACGCGAGACATCTAGCATCAAGGTGCACGTGTAATGCAAGAAAATGGAGATAAGCACTGCGTAAGTGAGTCGTGCACTACGATGGCACCTAGTACTATGTAATATTTTTCCTCCTCGATGGCACGTGAATACTGCACGTACTCAATGACGGAGCACGGGATGGTAGCCATGGACTGATGGACATGGTCGGCCCTTTTTGGAGAGAGTACTGAATACGTATTAAATTTGATGTGTCCCATCAACTCGCAGAACAACGAGAAGCACACACTGAATGACGGAGCACGGGATTGTAGCCATGTACATGGTTAACCCTTTTTGGAGACTATTGCACTACTTTTGATGTATCCGGTCTACTCGCAAACGAGGAGAAGCTTTGCTTACTAGTACGTACACTATCGACTGTAGTACCATCATCATTGTCCGACTTTTAAAAGAGACGAGAGAACTTAATGTTTATTTGCTAATTAATAGCATTGCATGTAATGAACTAACCACTACATGTCGTGTTTTCTAGTCTCAAGTCATTAAAAGCATGCACACCCACATCTCTTTGGTTAATATGTCAAGAAACAAGAAACGAGGTAAAATTTAATACATCACGCCTTAGTATTTTAGGATTATTTGGTTTTCGTAAGATGACACCTAGGTGGAGGGAGTATTATACTTGAAGGCTACAAGGTTGGCTATAAATGACGTGGCAGTGTCATGTTTCCATCAGTTGGTTATACTATTAACCATGCTCTTATAATACTCTTATATTTAGGAACGGAGGGAATAGTTGGCATGCATGATACTACCTATAACACTCCCATTACAACCAGCCTGGTAGAATTAAAAGACCTAATCTCAATGGTCACCGCCCGATCTCTTTGTCCTCCTCCAGCATCCGGCAGAAGAAGAATCGAGTGAGACACCGGCTATATTCGCCGACGTCGCCTCGGCGGTGGCCTTCATGGGATACAACCGGCGGCGGCTTCCCGTGTTCTACTTTTCCTCGATGATGGCGGCAGGCGGGGACGTGCTTCTCGTCACCTCGTCCACATTCGCGTAGCCGCATCACCTCGTTGACATCCGCGGCGGCTTCTTTCTCTGGCTGCATGTCGCGGCTACGCGCGCGTCGACGGCAGATGGCACAGTTGCAGACACTGGAGGCGTTGTACGATGTAGTGGCGTTGAGGGCAGCGATGATGCCCGTGCCTCCATGCTCCCCGACAAGCTGGCCTGGAGAAAGTCGGCACTCTTCTTCGAGCTGTATTGGAGAGGCCAGCTGCGGAACCACGTGCTGGCTTAGTGCAACAACTACCTCTAACAGGCTATGCTAGGTAGGTGGATAAGCGAGTTGCCGGGCTCGGCGGGCCACCCAGATGACTTTTATGCCGGAGAACTGCTCTGACTTCTCGTCGGATGCCACCGAAAGGGTGGACAAAATGGTGGAAGGAGGAGCTTCGCCGGCGTCCTGCTCCTGAACTAATGTGTGCGGCCGGAGTTGGTTTCTCGCATTCCACGCAGGTTTCTATATCTATATCTATATCTATACTACTATATAGTGTACCAATTTTAAGTAGGACTAAGAACATCAATCATAACCGTTGACCTTCTAAATCCAACGACCAATATTAGTAGGATTCACATGAACAGTACACTGCTGCTACCTCACCTGTGTTCTAGAACAATCAAGACAGAGGGATGTGATGGTTGCTTGTCTGTTTATTTTACCAGGCCACTTATTAGTGGTTGGGTTTTGTGGTATGATGGCTTTACTGCCGTGAGACTCGCGTGCAGCACTGCTACGTCTTGAGCTTGCGTTGGTTTTCCCCGAAGAGGAAGGGATGATGCAGCAGAGTAGCGTAAGTATTTCCCTTAGTTTTTGAGAACCAAGGTATCAATCCAGTAGGAGGCCACGCTCAAGTCCCTCGTACCTGCACAAAACGATAGCTACTCGCAACCAACGCGATTAGGGGTTGTCAATCCCTTCACGATCACTTACGAGAGGGAGATCTGATAGATATAATATTTTTGGTATTTTTGGTATAGAGATGCAAAGTAAAAAGTAAAAGCAAAGTAAAAAAGCAAAGCAAGATTAAAGTGATGGAGATTGATATGATGAGAATAGACTCGGGGGCCATAGGTTTCACTAGTGGATTCTCTCAAGAGCATAAGTATTCTACGGTGGGTGAACAAATTACTGTTGAGCAATTGACAGAATTGAGCATAGTTATGAGAATATCTAGGCATGATCATGTATATAGGCATCACGTCCGTGACAAGTAGACCGAAACGATTCTGCATCTACTACTATTACTCCACTCATCGACCGCTATCCAGCATGCATCTAGAGTATTAAGTTAAAAATAGAGTAACGCCTTAAGCAAGATGACATGATGTAGAGAGATAAATTAATGCAATATGAAATAAACCCCATCTTGTTATCCTCGATGGCAACGATGCAATACGTGCCTTGCTGCCCCTTCTGTCACTGGGAAAGGACACCGCAAGATTGAACCCAAAGCTAAGCACTTCTCGCATGACAAGAACTACCAATCTAGTTGGCCAAACCAAACGGATAATTCGAAGATACTTGCAAAGATAACCAATCATACATAAAAGAATTCAGAGAAGATTCAAATATTATTCATAGATAGACTTGATCATAAACGCACAATTCATCGGTCTCAACAAACACACCGCAAAAAGAAGATTACATCGAATAGATCTCCACAAGAGAGGGGGAGAACTTTGTATTGAGATCCAAAAAGAGAGAAGAAGCCATCTAGCTACTAACTATGGACCTGAAGGTCTGAGGTAAACTACTCACACTTCATCGGAGAGGCTATGATGATGTAGAAGCCCTCCGTGATGACGGCCCTCTCCGGCGGAGCTCCGGAACAGGCCCCAAGATGGGATCTCGTGGATACAGAAAGTTGCTGCAGTGGAATTAGGTTTTTGGCTCCTATTTTGATCGTTTGGGGGTACGTAGGTATATATAGGAGGAAGGAGTACGTCGGAGGAGCACCGAGGGGCCCACGAGGCAGGGGGCGTGCCCTAGGGGGGGCGCCCCCCACCCTCGTGACCGCCTCTATGATGCCTTGGCGTAGGGTCCAAGTCTCCTGGATCACGTTCGGTGAGAAAATCACATTCCCGAAGGTTTCATTCCGTTTGGACTCCGTTTGATATTCCGTTTCTTCGAAACACTGAAATAGGCAAAAAACGGCAATTCTGGGCTGGGCCTCCGGTTAATAGGTTAGTACCAAAAATAATATAAAAGTGGAAAATAAATCCCAATATAGTCCAAAACAGTAGATAATATAGCATGGAGCAATCAAAAATTATAGATACGTTGGAGACGTATCAGGCATCCCCAAGCTTAATTCCTGCTCGTCCTCGAGTAGGTAAATGATAAAAAGAGAATTTTTGATGCGGAGTGCTACTTGGTGTAATTTCAATGCAAATATTCTTAATTGTGATATGAATATTCAGATTCGAAAGATTCAAGACAAAAGTTTATATTGACATAAAAATAATAATACTTCAAGAATACTAACAAAGCAATTATGTCTTCTCAAAATAACATGGCCAAAGATAGTTATCCCTACAAAATCATATAGTCTGGCTATGCTCTATCTTCACCACACAAAGTATTTAAATCATGCACAACCCCGATGACAAGCCAAGCAATTGTTTCATACTCTAACTATTTCAAAAGTTTTTCAATCTTCACGCAATACATGAGCGTGAGCCATGGATATAGCACTATAGGTGGAATAGAATGGTGGTTGTGGAGAAGACAAAAAAGGGAACATAGTCTCACATCAACTAGGCGTATCAACAGGCTATGGAGATGCCCATCAATATATATCAATATGAGTGAGTAGGGATTGCCATGCAACGGATGCACTAGAGCTATAAGTATATGAAATCTCAAAAAGAAACTAAGTGTGTGTGCATCCAACTTGCTTGCTCATGAAGACCTAAGGCAATTTGAGGAAGCCCATCATTGGAATATACAAGCCAAGTTCTATAATGAAAAATTCCCACTAGTAAATGAAAGTGATAACATGAGAGACTCTCTACTATGAAGATCATGGTGCTACTTTGAAGCACAAGTGTGGTAAGAGGATAGTAACATTGTCCCTTCTCTCTTTTTCTCTCATTTTTTATTTGGGCCTTTTCTCTTTTTTTACGGCCTCTTTTTTTATTGGGCCTTCTTTGGCCTCTTTTTTTTCAACCAGAGTCTCATCCCGAGTTATGGGGGAATCATAGTCTCCATCATCCTTTCCTCACTGGGACAATGCTCTAATAATGATGATCATCACACTATTATTTTTCTTACAACTCAACAATTACAACTCGATACTTAGAACAAAATATGACTCTATATGAGTGCCTCTGACGGTGTACCGGGATATGCAATATGACAATGATGAATGTGTCATGAACGGAATGGTGGAAAGTTGCATGGCAATATATCTCGGAATGGCTATGGAAATGCCATGATAGGTAGGTATGGTGGCTGTTTTGAGGAAGGTATATGGTAGGTGTATGATACCGGTGAAAAGTGCGTGGTATTAGAGAGGCTAGCAAAGGTGGAAGGGTGAGAGTGCGTATAATCCATGGACTCAACATTAGTCATAAAGAACTCATATACTTATTGCAAAAATCTAGAAGTTATCAAAGCAAAGTATTACGCGCATGCTCCTAGGGGGATAGATTGGTAGGAAAAGACCATCGCTCGTCCCCGACCGCCACTCATAAGGAAGACAATCAATAAATAAATCATGCTCCGACTTCATCACTAACGGTTCACTATACGTGCATGCTACGGGAATCACAAACTTTAACACAAGTATTCTTTAAATTCACAACTACTCAACTAGCATGACTTTAATATTATCACCTCCATATCTCAAAAAAATTATCATGCTTCAATATTTTCTTAGTATTCAACACACTCAAAAGAAAGTTTCACAAATCTTGAATACCAAGCATATTATTATTAAGAAAATTACCATGCTATTAAGAGATTCTGAAAATAATTTAAGTGAAGCATGAGAGATCAATAGTTTCTTTAAAACAAATCCACCACCGTGCTCTAAAAGATCTAAGTGAAGCACATAGAGCAAAACTACATATCTCAAAAGATATAAGTGAAGCACATAGAGCAAAACTACATAGATCAAAAGATATAAGTGAAGCACATAGAGTATTCTATCAAATTTTAATTCATGTATGGATCTCTCAAAAGGTGTGTACAGCAAGGATGATTGTGGCATACTAAGACACAAAGACACAAATAATATAAGATGCTCCAAGCAAAACACATATCATGTTGGTGAATAAAAATATAGCTCCAAGTAAATTAACGATGGAAGTGGACGAAAGAGGGGATGCCTTCCGGGGCATCCCCAAGCTTTGACTTTTTGGTGTCCTTGGATTATATTGGGGGTGCCATGGGCATCCCCAAGCTTAGGCTCTTTCCACTCCTTGTTCCATGATCCATCAAAAGAATTCACCCAAAACTTGAAAACTTCACAACACAAAACATAAAGTAGAAAACTCGTGAGCTCCGTTAGCGAAAGAAAACAAAGGACCACTTCAAGGTACTGTAATGAACTCATTATTTATTTATATTGGTGTTAAACCTACTGTATTCCAACTTCTCTATGGATTATAAACTATTTTACTAACCATAGATTCATCAAAATAAGCAAACAACACACGAAAAATAGAATCTGTCAAAAACAGAACAGTCTGTAGTAATATGTAGCTAGCGCAAGATCTGGAACCCCAAAAATTCTAAAATGAATTTCTGGACGTGAGGAATTTATCTATTAATCATCTTCAAAAAGAATTAACTAAATAGAACTCTTCAAATAAAAATGACAGCAGTTCTCGTGAGCGCTAAAGTTTCTGTTTTTTACAGCAAGTCGAACAAGACTTTCCCCAAGTCTTCCCAACGGTTCTACTTGGCACAAACACTAATTAAGCACAAAAAACACAACCAAAGCAGAGACTAAATAATTTATTTATTACTAAGTAGGAGCAAAAAGCAAGGAATAAAAATAAAATTGGGTTGCCTCAAAACAAGCGCTATCGTTTAACGCCCCTTGCTAGGCATAAAAGCGAGGATAGATCTAGGTATTGCCATCTTTGGTTTTAGAGAAAAAGAGAGCAAACTTGTTATCTATGGAATTAATCTTTCTATTTTGACCGAGTACCTGTCCATTAATGGTAGAATAAAGATTAAGAATGTTGCGGAAATTGGCATCTAGGCTAGCTTTTATCTCTTTAATAGATTCGTTTTGATAAGAAAGCAAGAGAGATGTGATTTCAGTTTTCTCATTAATGGGGTACCAAAATATAGTTTTCATCCTCTCATAGGTATCTATGGGGTCCCCTTCCAGAAAACCCCCCTCGAAAATAGAATCTAAAACTTGTTTGAATGAAGCGGGTAGCCCAACATAAAAGCTTTTTAAGTAAACCTCAATTTGATATTGGGGTACATAGCTAGCCCGGATCCTTAACAACCTATCCCAAGCATCTTTCAAAGATTCATCAAGTAAATAATGAAAAATTCTAGAATCAGCTTCATCAAAAGTAATAAGGTTCTCATTGATAACTCCGGCAAGTTGTTCTATAGCATTCCGATTTATGAGTTTAGATAAGATAGCAGGATTGTCTAAAGCACTGGAACTTGGGAGAGAACCCCCAACTCTTTTTGGTTCTGACATGGTGAGGGAAAAGAGGCAAATAGAGAGGGAGGATAGAGAGAGAGAGAGGGCGAATAAAACGGCAAGGGTGAAGTGGGGGAGAGGAAAACGAGAGGCAAATGGCAAATAATGTAATGCGAGAGATAGGGATTGTGATGGGTACTTGGTATGTTGACTTTTTGTGTAGACTCCCCGGCAACGGCGCCAGAAATCCTTCTTACTACGTCTTGAGCTTGCGTTGGTTTTCCCCGAAGAGGAAGGGATGATGCAGCAGAGTAGCGTAAGTATTTCCCTCAGTTTTTGAGAACCAAGGTATCAATCCAGTAGGAGGCCACGCTCAAGTCCCTCGTACCGGCACAAAACGATAGCTACTCGCAACCAACGCGATTAGGGGTTGTGAATCCCGTCACGGTCACTTACGAGAGTGAGATCTGATAGATATAATATTTTTGGTATTTTTGGTATAGAGATGCAAAGTAAAAAGTAAAAGCAAAGTAAAAAAGCAAAGCAAGATGAAAGTGATGGAGATTGATATGATGAGAATAGACCCGGGGGCCATAGGCTTCTCTCAAGAGCATAAGTATTCTACGGTGGGTAAACAAATTACTGTTGAGCAATTGACAGAATTGAGCATAGTTATGAGAATATCTAGGCATGATCATGTATATAGGCATCACGTCCGTGACAAGTAGACCGAAACGATTCTGCATCTACTACTATTACTCCACTCATCGACCGCTATCCAGCATGCATCTAGAGTATTATGTTAAAAATAGAGTAACGCCTTAAGCAAGATGACATGATGTAGAGAGATAAATTCATGCAATATGAAATAAACCCAATCTTGTTTTCCTCGATGGCAACGATGCAATACGTGCCTTGCTGCCCCTTCTGTCACTGGGAAAGGACACCGCAAGATCGAACCCAAAGCTAAGGACTTCTCCCATGGCAAGAACTACCAATCTAGTTGGCCAAACCAAACGGATAATTCGAAGAGACTTGCAAAGATAACCAATCATACATAAAATAATTCAGAGAAGATTCAAATATTATTCATAGATAGACTTGATCATAAACCCACAATTCATCAGTCTCAACAAACACACCGCAAAAAGAAGATTACATCGAATAGATCTCCACAAGAGAGGGGGAGAACTTTGTATTGAGATCCAAAAAGAGAGAAGAAGCCATCTAGCTACTAACTATGGACCCGAAGGTCTGACGTAAACTAGTCACACTTCATCGGAGAGGCTATGATGATGTAGAAGCCCTCCGTGATGACGGCCCTCTCCGGCGGAGCTCCGAAACAGGCCCCAAGATGGGATCTCGTGGATACAGAAAGTTGCGGCAGTGGAATTAGGTTTTTGGCTCCTGTTCTGATCATTTGGGGGTACGTAGGTATATACAGGAGGAAGGAGTATGTCGGAGGAGCACCGAGGGGCCCACGAGGCAGGGGGGTGTGCCCTAGGGGTGCGCGCCCCCACCCTCGTGACCGCCTCTCTGATGCCTTGGTGTAGGGTCCAAGTCTCCTGGATCACGTTCGGTGGGAAAATCACGTTCCCGAAGGTTTCATTCCATTTGGACTCCGTTTGATATTCCGTTTCTTTGAAACACTGAAATAGGCAAAAAACAGCAATTCTGGGCTGGGCCTTCGGTTAATAGGTTAGTCCCAAAAATAATATAAATGTGGAAAATAAAGCCCAATATAGTCCAAAACAGTAGATAATATAGCATGGAGCAATCAGAAATTATAGATACGTTGGAGACGTATCAAGCGCCGCCCTCTACACAAGTACTATATCGGTCGTGGTTTATTAGTCCCCCATTGAATTTGACTGAAGATTTAACTGACAAAATGTTAGTGCATGTCAACAAAAACTATATCGTTGGATTAGTATTTGAACATAGTTTTCTATGATATAATTTTAGGTGACATGCATCAGCATTTATCGTACTATATATAATGTTAGTTCAATTTTTGGTCATACCTAGGTACCCATGCGTTGCACGGAATAGTTATATTAAAACGTGCCTTGCACGTGTATACATACTAGTAAATGTAGGTTTTTGAATGCGGCGAGGAGGTGGGTACAACTGGGAGTGCAGCGGGCGGTGCCTTGGGCCGGCGCACCGCTTTGAATATCGGATGCAATGAGAGGTCGCGTCCGCCCTGACCCCCTTGACGGTGCACGTCACCTTGTGTCCAGATCTGAGATGCCACGTGTACAAGATGAATGACTCCAAGCTCGACCACCGTGATGCAAGAGGTGTGAGCCGAGGAATGCTGTTCGAGACACCCTCATCATCATCTGAGCCCTAGAAGATCTCACCCACATAATCATTAGGCATGCAGCCGCCTTCATAGACAACGTGCACAGAAGGAGTAGAGGGGACTTGGGACACACCACGTCGTGGGCACTCCGTATGTGCTCGTGTGCGTGCAGGGTGGGTGCTTTTCCATCGGTGGTAGCTCTAAGGCCAAGGCTACGGTCGTCTTCGTCTCTGGCTAGTCGTTCAGCAACGACAGCAAAGAGGTGATGCAAGAGATGTGTAGGCGCCATTGTGTGCGAGCATCGCCGTAGCACGACGAACCGGACGTCACCGCAGATGTCGCACGCCTCCATGCAGCCGAGTGTGTGCGCATGCATGTGTTATTCACGTGCATTCTACGGCCGACTGTGTGTGGATGCATGTGTTGTGTACCTGCGTTGTGTGCTCCATGATGTGCGCGTTTGTGCATGAGTTGGATCGGCATGAGTTAGTGCGTTGTCCTGTGTACATGCGTGGCTTCTTGCATGGTTATCAATATAAACTAATAAAATATCTTCAACTTAGCATCCTGATGTATCGTCTCTAGTGGTTAGCGAAGAGTTCATGTTCTTTTATTTGTTTATTGGAGGGCAGGCGGCAAAAAACAGGAGAAAATGCGCAAGGTTCCTTGCAGATGCTCCACCGCGAGGTTCCTTGCTCCTTCTCGGCCGTCAGGAATCTACGTTCTTCCACTCATTTTTTTACGTGAGCTTTGTCTATCCTTTTGCCAACACGCGAGACATATAGCATCAAGATGCATGTGTCATGCAAGAAAATGGAGATAATCATATAAGCAGTGCGTAAGTGAGTCGTGCACTTGGATGGCACCTACTCCTATATGCAATATTTTTTCTCCTCGATGGCACGTGAATAGTGCACGTACTCAACGATGGAGCACGGGATGGTAGCCATGACATGGTCAACCCTTTTTTGGAGAGAGTACGTACTAAATAACTTTGATGTGTCCCATCAACTCGCAGAACGACGAGAAGCTTCACTACACAAAAAGACACATCCTTGACATTTTGGGCCGAACAAAACAAATTATGTCATACTTATGACACTTCTATGACGATAATTGTGACAAAACACGATATCATCATAGATGTGGTGGGATCCTACTTCTATGACAAAAAATCATGACAGAAAATGGGCTTTTCATCCTGGGCAGGCCGGAGATTCAGCTGCATGACATTCTTTGGGCTGTCCATGATGGAAAAAACCATGGTAGAAGCGAGGGCGAGGAAAATATCGGGGTGTTCCCGGTTACGGTGGGTGGTCGGGGCCGAGCGATGCGCGTTTCTCTTGTGCACGCACGTGCGTGGGTGCGAGGCGTTGGGCTCTAACTGAACCCGAGCGATTGCACTGCAGGCTATGCGTTACTGAACCCGAGCGCTCGATCGATGGCTGTTAACTGAACCCGATCGAGCGATTCCTTCGCTACTGCTGCTAACTGAAGCCGATCGATGCTGCCTCTGGATGAACAGTGAGCGTTGCGCGCGCGGGGGTGGGGGGGGGGGTTGGATGAATAGTTCTCAGTGGGGGTGGATGAACAGGACCCCGTGGTGTTGCCTCTGGATGAACAGGACCCCGATCGATCGAGCCGGTTGGGGCTGGATGGACAGGCCCCGTGGAGGGAAGGATGAACAGGACCACCCCGTTGAGGGTAGGATGAACAATAGACAATGGAGGGCTGGATGAACAGTAGCTCGTGGAGGGGTAGTTGAACAGGAGCCCATGGAAAGGGCTGGTTGAACAGTAGCCGGTGGAGTAGCATGCGGTGGAGGTTGGATGAATAGGAGCCCGTGGATGAACAGTCGCAGGTGGAGGCTGGAGGAGGTCAACGGTGGATGAACAGTAGCCAGTTGAGGCTGGAGGTGGTCGACGGTGGAGATGAACAGTATCCCGTGGAGTCCCGTTTTGCGGTACTCCACACCCCTCCCGATGAACACGACCCCTGTTTCGACTGTAGCGCTCCAACACAAGTCCGTTTCCTCCATTTTGCGGTACGCCACACCCCTCCCGATCAACAGGACCCCCGTTTCGACCGTAGGAGGTCCGTTTCCTCTGTTTTGTGGTACACCAGACCCCTCCAGATGAACAGGATCCCGTTTCAAACGTGTTCGGTCGAACACAAGGCCGTTTCCTCCATTCTGCGGTACGCTAGGCCTCATTTCCATTGGCTGTTCCGTCCAAGCCCTCCCGATGAACACGATGACGCATTCTGTTCCGACCCAGCCGGTTGGCTCCGCATGAACACGACGACGACGCTATTTCTCCGTTTCGACAAAGCCATGTACACGAGCCCTAGCCGTACGTATGCGCGAGCAGGCGTTGGAGACCCTGCCCGAATGTATGTACGTGGTCGTATTTTCTTTCTTCCACACTGGTCGTAGTACGTACGTGTACATGCTACGTGCGTGCCTCTACTACGACATGTGCACACCTCTACATCGACCAGTATGTACGTACACGTTCGCGACCAAAATGACAATGCTACGTACACTTTGACCAGGTGGGTCCCAGCTATCAGGCACTTCCTTGCGTACGAAGATGTAGCTGGTGGGTCCCAGCAGTCAGGGGGAAACATTTTTTCGCTAAATACGGTGGCCCGTCCGGTGGGTCCCCGCTGTCAGGTGGAGGAATAATTATTTTGCGCGTAATAAGAAGGCACTTCCCTGCTGCGGCCGTGGACCCAGCTGTCAGCCTCTCCACGTACAGTCCACGTCCGATGGAAGCCGTTCCTTGACCACATTGACCAGGCTGCGCCGAGAGCACCAGGGCGGTGGACGACGGCGAGGCCTAGGAAGGGGACGACGTGGAGCCTAGGAAGACGCGGCAGTGGAAGCCCGCGCGGAGAGGAGTATGAGGGTTCACTGGTTCGCCTGCAGTGAGAGGCCGCCGTCGCCGCAGGGCCTGGCCAACGGTGGGAATAGTATGGGCGGTGAGGCCTTCGCGGCAGCACAGCCCACCATGGGAGGCAGGAGCATGCGACACAACCGGCGCTGCTTTGGGCGGCTGGAGCAACAAGACCAGAGGTTGAAGTAGCACTACGGCCGTTGGATGGAAATCATACGGTCACTGGATCTAGAATCGTTCATATTGACTAAGTTGACAAAGCACTCCATCCCCGTCAACTTAGTAGGCCCACAAGTCAGCCTCCCACCAAGGTAGGTCCCAACCAGCAGGGGGGGTATTCGTTTTTTATGCGTAATAAGGAGGCAGTTCCGGTGGGTCCGAGCTGACAGCGGGGGTAACATTTTTTTGCGCAATATGGTGGCCCGTCCGGTGGGTCCCAGCAGTCAGGGGGAAAACGTTTTCTTTTCACGAAATACGGTGGCCTGTCCGGTGGGTCCCTGTTGTCAGGTGGAGGAATCATTATTGTCCGCGTAATAAGGAGGAACTTCCTTGTCACCGTCGTGGACCCAGCTATCAGCCTCTCCACGTACAGTCCATGTCCGATGGAAGCCGTTCCTTGACCACGTTGACCACGCTGCACCGAGAGGACCAGGGCGGTGGACAACAGCGAGGCCTAGGAAGGGGATGACGTGGAGCCAAGGAAGACGCGGCAGTGGAAGCCCCCGCGGAGAGGAGTACGAGGGTTCACTGGTTCAGCTGCAGTGTGAGGCTGCCGTCGCCGTGGAATAATAGGGGGTGTGGGTGAGTAGAGGGATGGCCTGGCCAGCGGTGGGAGTAGTAGGGGGCAGTGAGGCCTCCGTGGCATCACAGTCGGCCACAGGAGGCAGGAGCGCGCGGCACGACCGGCGCTGCTTTGGGCGGCTGAAGCAAGAGGACCAGAGGTTGAAAAAGCACTACGACCGTTGGATGGACATCGTACGGTCACTGCAGCTAGAATCGTTCATATTGACGAAGTTGAGAAAGCCCTTGGTACATGTCAACTTAGTAGGCCCACAGGTCAGCTTCCGAAACAGTGCGCCCTAGATGTCAGGGGGAGGAATCATTTTTTGGGCGGGTGAAGCTAGAATATCCGAGATTGAAGAAGAAGCACGACATCCGTTGGATGGACATCCAACGGCCACTGCTACTAGAACCGTGTGTTGACTATAATAAGTTCACAAAGCCTTGCATATGCGTCAACTTGTTTTTTTAGGGGACGCATCAACTTAGTAGGCCCACAAGTGTGTGGGAGAGAACTTATAACCCATTTGAGATTTTTAAGAATGTACAACCCATTTTTGAATTCTAATGCAATTTACTACAGCCCATTTATAGTTTGTTAAAAGTACAACCCATTTTCTAGATAGGACAACGATTAATAATTTCAACCAACCGTTCAAGACAGAACTCAATAAAATTTCCCACATTTTGATGGGATCCAAAATATTTTTATCCCGAAATTTCTAGTCAGATTAGATATTAATTTGTATTACGTAAAAATCTAACTAAACATTGCGCACGAAACAATTAAAAATTAAGATTTTCAAAATCCATAAATAATATTTTATAGACTAATTCCGTGCTTGGTGCCTTTTTTATAGTTACCGCCCAGTTTTTATAATTACATCCCATTTATTATTTTTTAAAGCCCATTTTCCTGTTAAGCCTAATGCATTCCTCCCAGGAAAGATTTGCAGCCCAGCGGGGCAGAGAATAACAAGTTGACCTTGCCTGTATATTCCTCAAAAAAACGTATAACTGGGCTAGCCATTTTCATCTTGAAAAAAATTAATATCTGGGATGGATATTTGTCCTAGGGTAGACGGGACACAGCCCGCCCAGTTAATACCCTGCTCTCCTCTGAACAACAACGAAAACATCGCCAAGAAAAACTCTGCAGTGGTCACACCTCAAAAACACAAATACTGCTCGAGCTGCTTGGTCCTAGCTGTCGGCCGCACCTTGTGCAATTCTCTCGTTTATTGACTACATAGGCTGACATTGGTGTGGGACCGTGATGTCAGGAAACTAGGAGGAAGCAAAAAAAATATAGTTGTACATAATAAGGAGGCACTTGCGTACGTAATGCTATGGCCCTAGTGGGTCCCTACTATCAACCAATCAAAATAAAGTCATCTCCTGAATCCTCATGTTCATTGACCATGTTAACAATGCTCGGCGCCACGGCTAGCGCAATAACTCGAAGGATGACGAAGAGGGCCTCGTGGGCCCTACGGTTGGTCTGATATAGCGCCCACTGCTCATTTAGGAAGCCAGGATCATTGAACACCTATGAGCACCTTTGAGAGACTAAGACGACATGAAACGGTAAGGCCGCTTGGGAGCTCTAGTTTATTTCACAACTGTATTAAGATACAAGTGTAATTTACTCGTCATCGGAAACAACACGTAAAATACAGGTGTAATGAAACCGAGGGCCCGAGGTCTGTAAGTAAAACCGGCGGGTTACGCGTGTAATTTGATAGACCGGTGTATATTTTACTAGTCGAAATCGACCAACCAAGCGCTTCGCCTGAGACCATCTGCTTTTATTTACAAGCGTTATGTTTACAAGCGGTTGTGGTTGGAAAATGACGATCCAATCACGGCCTAAGATGATGAGTTGATCGGAAGATCATATGGTTTCACGTCTAACCTACCCGACTTGTCGTATAGGCTATGAATGAAACATAAGACGATGAGCTTCTTAAGCACGGAAACAACAGAAGAGGATGATCTTCCTAACAAGCAAATCACTAGCATTAGATCGACATGCAAAACAATACGAAGCATTATTCTCAGTAGGCACGGTGAACAGCTTGTGATGTCACATGCCACAACATTCCAAGCTCAACTTTGCAATCAAACACAAGGCCTGGCATTACATAGAAAATATTCAGAACAAACTCTTAAAATATCTTACATAAGTCAACATTCATGTGACTATGCATCTCAGCAGAGCTAATATTTACTTCTGAACTGGAGACATGAATAGGAAAAACCGATCGACGTTCCTCACAGCAAAGGGCATCCCACTCAAAAATATCAAATGCATGTTATCTGGCTAACATCAATCAGGACAAATCGACAAGGTTTTCCAATTCCAATATATTAAACTAATGTCAACTTTGACAAGCTTTTCCCATTCAAAATATGTAATGCCTATGATTGTGGAACGGGCAGGGTTTGTCATCAGATAGTCCGGTGGCTCAAGGTGACAGTGAATGATTAGAGAACCATTCGATGTATTATGCATGATGAAGTATTATTATGGAGGACACAAACCATCTGAACATTTTGTGCAGTTCCACTAAAATCAAGCTGAGCATCCCTATGGATTTCGTATTTATATGCTGCCAAAAAACAAAGACACATCAACACACACATGAATATTGGCCCCAGTGTCAAGCCACCAATCGGTGGACTAACAAACTGAAAGTATGGTAAATAGATTACCATACCTAGATGCCCCATCATTGTTGCTTAGAGTGACATTGACAGACTGGAGTCCTATCCTGGCTTCTAGGTACTTGTTTGGGCACATGTTTTCCCAGTGTTCCTCCGAACAACAAGTAAAGCAGCCATCTCTGCAGACTAGTCATGTCATAGCGTCTACTAATACTCTGTAAAGCTTCTCAATCATTCCTTGTGCAATGTAGCGCAAACAGTGACTGCTTCTTTCTGCAAAGTGGAAAGACCAACTGGACCCACTAATGCAGCAGTTTGCCTTAGACACATTGGCTCCTTTTGTGTAGTTCAACTAAAATCAAAGTCGGAATAAAACCGAGCTTTAATTTTGATATTCTTGTAAGCAACAAAAGGTATAAGGGAAACAATTACTGAGAAATAACGGTTGATGACTTGTACTCCCAGAAGAAAAACATCTACTAATCTACCTTATCTTAATGGGAAACAAAGAAGGAGAGTAGCAATTCTCTATCAGTGTGATTCATTCATATTAACTGAGACATTATCTTAACAATGCCTTGTTTCAACATGTATAAAGAACGACAAAGCAGAAAAGTATCATTCCTAAAACA
Organism: Triticum aestivum; assembly: GCF_018294505.1. Classification (NCBI taxonomy): domain Eukaryota; kingdom Viridiplantae; phylum Streptophyta; class Magnoliopsida; order Poales; family Poaceae; genus Triticum; species Triticum aestivum. The sequence continues at coordinate 627,117,824 of NC_057812.1, read as the reverse complement.
ATGCGACTGATTCATTTTAACAGAGACATTATCTTAACAATACCTTGGTTAAACATGTATTAAGAGCTACAAAGCAGGATAGTACCATTTGTAAAACACTATAACTGATATATAATAATAGGGACATTATCTGAATAATACATTTCTTAAACATGTACTCCGGCTGATCCCTAACAGAAATGGTACTTCCGCCAATTCCTAACAAGTGTTGCAGTTTTGAACTAAGATTCAGTAGTTAATTCTGAGGAAAGTACGTACTGACCTTTCAAGACCAATATTTGAAACAACACCTGAGGTGGATCTAAAAGAAATATCAAAACATATATGGAAATCCGGTCTTATTTTGTGCAGTTCCACCAAAATTAAGCGAACTCAAAATGTCGCAATAGCAACAAGTTGAATAGATATCCCTATTTCAACAGAGGCAAAAAAGGAATCAATTACTGGCCAATAAAGGAGGATGAAACATGCGGCCCCAAAAATGGTAATCCTGCCAATCCCTAACAAGTGTTGCAGTTTTGAAATAAGATTCAGTAGTTAATTCTGAGAGTGGCATTGCTTAATTTTACCAGCGGCATTAGATTATCAAAAAGCATAAACAGTTCCAGGGGAGAGTGGGCGCAACAACAACATGTGCTTCCATCTACTTATAAAGGGGGTGATGTAGAGTTTGTTGTAACAAAGCAACAAGCATAATGTCTGGGTTGGTCCCATTTTTGTTCACTACTTAATGGGAAAAGACGGCAATACAATAGCTTCAATTCAACATTTATTTAAAACAGTACCAATACAAGTAGCACAACATCTCAAAACACACTGCACGATCATATGGATGGGACATGGGACATGCCAGCACCATGTGCATCCACACGTATAAATGGGTGATGCAGAGTATGTAGCCAAGCATCATATATGCGTTGGTCCCAGATTTGTTCTCTTTGAAACTTTTTCTGATGTGAGGGCAGCAAATCTAGTCCTGCACAAACTACCCGACACCCCAGTTTCTTTCCCTTTTCAACAAAGAGTTGGGTTCCTTACATATGTGTGTGCTGGGTTACCCCTTTTTTCCCTTTTCGACCAACAAAGCAGCTGGATAGCTAGTCTACACTACTTTCCCTCTCTCCTTTCCTAATTGAACCACGTCCTAGATTCATGCTCCACCCCACCGCACCCTTCTTTCCTCTTTGAACCAAGACCTAGATTCGACTACAGAATCAAAAAAGATCAGCCTGCAGCTAGACCAATGACGGTTTCAAAGAAACTTATACCTTAGGTTCGTCGGGATGTGGCAAGGCGTGCGATGGGAGGTCGGATCTGCCCGCACTATGTAAAGCGGCAAGGAAGAAGGGGTCGGTGGCCCTCCCGCACATGCGCTGGGTGAAATAGAAAAGCGCAGCCGGCAGTGGATTGCAACCAAGGTGAACTGACGAAGGATATCATCTTTGTGGGCAACAAGCAAAGAGCACTAATGGAAGACAACCTGTTTTTCATTGAAAATCGATCAGCTTCACCAGCCGACGCAACCATGAGGTGAAACCATGAGCATCGATAGGTCATCATGGTGATGCATCATCCATTTGGCATCAAGTTTGGGTGAGGCACCTATGAAGTTTGACAAATCCTCATTGTGGTCTATTTCTTCTCAGTAGTCAAGCTCGAGGAAGGAAGAACCACGTGGCAGAGGACAGTGAGGCGAAACAACAATGGCCATCCAATTTTGTGCAGTTCCACTAAAATTGAGGAAGACATGCCCGGGTATGGAGATACGCATCGCTGTTTCCAAAAATATAAAAAAGGGATATAGTGTTGTTACTTTGTTTTACAAGATTAACAACAACATCTCGATTGTCAATAAGAATTATGAAAAGTACACCAACAAACAAAAGCATCATGATTATCTTGACAGGAACTAAACCAGGATACCCGAGAAAAAAAGCATTTCTTCATTTAACCAGTGATAGTATTAGATTAGTAGCAGCAATAGGAGCATGTGGACAATGACCGCACAACCACCATGTAGTTTTTGTTGAAACAAAATGTATACCTCCACCGAGGCATAAATCAGGACAACTTTTCGAGTGGCATTTCCTCTATAATAGTAGGTGATGTTGGACCAGCCGACGAACCCTAGCTAGTATACATGGGGAGCAGGGGAGTAGTCACATAGAAGAAAACCTGCATGCAGCGACCTGGGGAGCTGGACCAGTACAAGAAGTTATACCTCAGGTGGGCGAGATGTCGCTTAGGCGGGCGGGCGGGATCTGCCCACACGACGGCAGCGAACAAGGGCACGGAGGACCTTCGTCCGCGCCAGTGCCGGCTCCGAGAGGACGGTGCTCATCGGCTTCCTCCATCGCCAACGGCGACAACGTGAACGCTGCACCTCCTCACCTCCCGCAGCGGACGGGATTTGGCCGGATCTGTGACCACCACTGAGGAGAGAGATAGTGTGGACTCTATCATCTTGTTTTGATATGGAGAGGGTGAGAGAGCGAGATGCGAGAAATTATATCAAACAAGAGGCTATAATGGAGTAAAACAATCTCTCCGTAGCAGTGGTTTTAAATATAATACACGCGTTCTCGGAAAAAAGAAACGAAAACTGGCGGACAATTTTTTAACGTACCAAGAAAGAAAACTCGATCAAATACACGCCCCCGCTTCCAGGTCGCGAGAGTCGTCGCACACACACACATAGACATAGACATGCATATCCGTGTTACGTAAAATTCCATTTCCATTTCCATCTCCATCTCCAATCATATTTGTCCAACTAGCACATTATTTACGTTGTTAATTATATACGTGGCAATATTAACATACATCATCTCTTGTTTGGAGGCGTCCGAACCGCTGCCACGGCCGCTCCTGACCAATCTGAACCCTCTTCATCACCCGCGCTTGCATCCCGCCCGAAACAGTCAGTGCCGCATTCATGCCCGGCCAGAGCGGACGCGACCTCTCACTGGCGCCGGCATTGAAGCAGCACGCTGGCCGAGAGAGCGTTGCCCGCGCCTCTTCCTGGTGCACGCGACTGCTCCGCGTGAATAGGTCGCTATATCCGGCCACAACATACATGTAAAAAGTTCTTGGGAGTCCATGCTACAGCTAGCTGTCCTCCCCAACTTGTCAATCTCTTCTAGTAGTACTAGTACTCCATGGCACGATCCATCAACAAGCATGCGGGAAAGTTAATGTATACTTGGTTTGCGGTGAGTGGCATGCCGAGCGACCGTGTGGGGTCGAGCCCTGGAGGAGGGTGAGACACGAATGCGACAAACGTGATTTAAACATTGGTTTTGCTCGATGGCGCGATCCAACGAAATGAAACGTTGGTTTCTCTCCGTTTCCATTTTACTTCGGAAAAATGGAAACTTTCCACTCCGTTTTAATTCCTTTTCGACCAACAAGGTGACATGGAGATGGAACTACGTGGGGAGCTGCGGCAGTGGAGCAAGCCGGCTCCAAAAGGAAGATGGACTACCTGGGACGTCGGGCTGTAGCTAGAAGGGCGGTTGGGATGCAGCGTCGGCCCATACCGCGGTGACCCCCGATTGGGACGCACCGACTATGGATTTTCTCCCTCGCCGACGTCGACCGTGTCTATGCACAACATTGTTCCCTTCCCCCAGCTGCGGGATCAGGCCGGATATGTGACCAGCGGTGTGGCCACCGTCTTTCTATGCTTGTGAAGAGAGCAACCAAGCAAGCAGGCTTGTAGCTTATGCTCCTGCTAGTGTATATATAGTGGTTTTCTTTTTTCTCTCCATATCAACCATTTTATATTGCGTACGTGTCATTGAAGAGTGAAATGATGGTTGCTTCTTCCGACTAACTTACGGTGTGATTTGACTTCTCATTTAGTGGCCCCTACACGTACTCCCCCTATGTGTATGCAACAGTCACACGTACACATGGACGCAAAAACGCACGCGACACCCTAATGCATGCATGTCCGAGCACACGACGGAACACACACGGCCACGCTCAAGTGCTCAACCTACACGTGCATGCACACACATACTCAACCAGGGTGAGCTAGTGACCGTATAAACACCGGAAAATGTATATATTGAGCGCAATGAGCGTATTATGAAGTCCACTAACCGTATTTTTACAAATATACAATGATAGACAGTGTATTTATCTCGTTTGAAATTAATCCATATTAATCGGAGAGGAGGCAGTATGGACTAGCATTACTTTGTTGTGTCCTGTCAACTTGCCGAATGAGGAGATTCTTGCAGGACGGGAGAAGCTTGCGCGTGGTGGCTCGCAGGACAAGGAGAAAATATTGACTAATGCAAGCTGTCCTTCGCTCAGGCGGTGGACGTGCAACAGTTAATTCGGTGTCAGATTGCCAGAAGCATACACTATACTAGCAGTACTATTATTGTTGCACTTACCGAAGAGGCGAACAGCCAAGTGCAAAGTTTACTAGTACTAGTACTACTACAATGGTCTATAGAGGTAGTACTAGGAACCGAATGGAGGAGCGTATGCACTCTTATTATATTTTTAAAATGTGATAAAGTAATCTTAAACACATTTGGTTCTCTTCGAGGGTTCTCGCATGTGATAATGGAAGTTGATTGCATGGAACACTCACCACAATTCTCGCTTAATTCTGGCTCATATCCTGTTACAAATAGGAGCTCTCGGTAATATTTCCTCTTTTTTTGTTATCCAGCATGTAAACAGGTCAGCAAACCTTGTGGTGCATCTTTGTGCGAACCGTGCTTGCTTCACTTTGAATGTGGCCAAGAGCTGGCTTGAAGAAACACCTCGCTTCCTACTTCTTTTTTTGCGGGGTACCTCGCTTCCTACTGACCAGTATCTTGGCTGATCGTCTTGAGAATGCTTATATATGAATAAAGCTCTCTCATTTACTAGCAAAAAAGATTAAGCAATATTGACTGGAAAGGAGGGAGTATGGACTAGCACTACTTGTTGGTGTGTCCCGTCAACTCGCAGAACGAGGAGAAGCTTGCAGGACAAGGTGAAGCTCGCTTACGCCTTTTGACTAATGCAACATACCCTCGCCTAGGCGGTGGACATGCATTAGTTCATTTGGTGTCAGATTGCCAGAGGCATACACTATAGTACCGAACATGCGGAGTACCATCATTGTTCGACTTCACGAAGAGGCGAAGAGCCAAGTGCAAGGTTTAGTAGTACGAGTAGTACTACTACTAGAACCACATGGTGGAGCCTGTGTACTCTTATTTTTCTTAATCTTTGATAAAGTACACATTTGTTCCGGAGAAGGGCGGAAAACAGCAGCCCAACATGTAATGATGATATCGATCAACCATGCTCGAATATATCTTGGCCTCCGTGCGAGCCTGTCTATGTGTTCTCGCTCCTCCTCTCTCTCAAGGAACGTCGGGTTGGCCATTTTGCCGTCAATTGAGATCGGTTTGCTCACACTCCGGTCCCACATGTCAGTGATATGCCAAGAGGAGGTGCGTTGACCGACTGGCCATACACGTACTCTCAATGCATTTCCACCACCAGAGAGACTTTAGACGTGTTTGTTTTAATGCTCAATTAATTAGGGCATGGTAGCCACAATTTTCTCTTGATGTAGTACTACAGAGTGGAGTAAGTGCATGCATGTGTCTACCCGGGGTGGAAGCACTGCATGCATGTGTGTACACATGATTTCCTCTAGTAATAGACAGCGTGCTATAACTACCAATGCTATTTTTTAGGCCGATCGCTAGTCGCCTTGGTCCTAGAGATTTTCTCTTTTTCCGAAGCGCGCTTTATAAACAGTGACGGAGTGGATTCAAAGAAGAGCGTATTGATGGTTGCTTCTTCCGAGCAACTTACAATGGGAAAGGTGGGGCTTATGATTTGACTGCTCATTACTCACTATTAATGCGGCGCAACGACCGGTCTGAGTCTCCCATGTGGCTGTGCACTACCCCCTCGGTTCTTAAATATACTCCAAAGTATTTGTCTTTCTAGAGATTTCAACGAGTGCCTACTCAAATATTTGTCTTTTTAGAGATTCCAATGAACTACTACATATGAATGTATATAGACATATTTTAGAGTGTATATTCACTCATTTTGCTCCGTATGTAGTCACTTGTTGAAATCTCTAGAAAGGCAAATATTTAGGAATGGAGGGAGTACACATGCGAAGCAAAATGAGTGAATCTACACTCTAAAATATGCCCATTTGAAATTTGTAAAAAGACAAATATTTAGGAATGAAGGAGTACAATTTTGTGCATGGCACATGGACCCGGATGCCAAAGAGGCTTCTGGCAATGCTACCAAGCTTCCAGCATTTGTCTACATAATTGACGTACTATGCAAATAATTTTCCAGCGACATGCAATTGTACAATGGTGTGAGCTTTCAGCTTTTGTTTCGTGTGTCTTGCCATCGATGCTCTTTCGGAAACAATAAAAAACTAACTTCCTTGCTAATCATAGCTAATATTTACATCACAACTGAAGACAAAGTTGTGAGAAGGTGTTAAATTAAAATTGATCCATGCTTTAATTGGCAGCAACGTCCCCCCAGCTCTGTCTAAATCAACAAGGCATGTTGGGAAAAAAGTAGCTGTCTGGAGCATGCAACATTCCAGTCATTTTGTGCAGTTCCACTAAAATAGAGCTGAGCGTCCCTGTTCCAAAGATATTAAGTGTGATTATGATAATAGAGGACTGCTGATGAAACAATAAACACACAAATAGAAGCTGGTCACCTTTGCAGTCTCTCTTAAGACTAACTAGTTGGAGAAGATTAGGCTCGGAGTTGGATGAGGAGGATAGAGCAAAACCAATCTCCCTTTGTGCAGTCGTAATGGATTGTAGAGACATTGCCCGTGTGACATTTTGGCAGAACTGCACAAAACACTTTTAAGGAAACAGTGATTTGTGCAGTTCACCAAAAGGTCGCAAGAGCAACAAGGTGAAATGGATAGCCCTGTTTGCAAAAAAGAGGTAGAAAGGAAAAATTTACTGGACAATAACAGTTGATGACACATGCGACGACCAAAAGAAGCATATTCCTTGTCCTAAGGGAAGATAATAACATGGTTGTGTTTGTCTAAAACGGTATGAGGACGAGATTGCAATATGGAAAGTACGCCGGACGAGCTACGTTTTGTGCAAAGAACTATGGATAATCCACATGCAGCGACGTGGGAAGATGGGCAGTGGAGCAAGGCCGGAGGCGATATGTGGAGGTCATCGGGATGTAACTAGGTGAGCGGCGGCGGGCGGAATCTGCCCATACTGCGGCAGCGAATAGGTGGCATAGGCCCTACCATGCCGGAGCTTGGTTAGAGAGAATGGTGTGTACCACAGATCGGGACGTGCTGCCTCGGCACCGTCGAACGGAGAAACGATGCACGTCCACCCTTTCTGCCGGCGGACGGGATGCGACCGGATCAGTGACCAACGGTGAGAGAGAGAGAGACAAACCAGGCAGGTAGGCTCCATTGTATATAGTGGAGCAGACTACCTTTTTCTCCATAAAAATCATTTTATATTTTGTGTATGTGCCATTGAGTGATATAACTTTATTTAAAAATAACGCGCCAATGCATCAAGTCGAAACTTTGTTTCGTGCATGAGTGGTACACGACCTCCGTAGGTAAACAACCGCTACACGCGTTCAAATTAGCGCGTGGGCTGCCATTTCGTACAGAAATGAGCTCCACCATGTACCCGCGCAGGTGTGGCTAGGCACGAAGCATGAGTACGTGCACGGTGCACCTATTCTATTCTTGTATACGTACACCACCTACGTGGAGTTGTGTGAGAGAGATACAAATGTAGAGAGGTATAGTGTGTGGGTTCGTGAGAGTTTTTTTGGGGGGGGGGGGTCAATAAAAAATGTAACATATGCAATGTGTGTGAAATAGAGTCCTCGATATATCTTATATATAGAGTGGGCAATCCACGAGAAGAAAGTGGAGGTATCATCTGCTTGAGGTGTCCATAGAATTGAAGAGAGGGATGATGTGTGTGTGTGTGCGTGCGCGCGTGATCGATAAAGAGTGCCATCGAATTTTTGTGTGCCCACGTCAAAGATATAGAGTGGCTGGCCTACTAGAACGTGAGAGGGGACATGTGTAGTTTGTCTCTGTGGCATGGATACCTACCTACAGCACTCGACTATCGGTGCATGGTGGGGGGGGAGGCCTAATTAACTATAGAGGTACAATGGCTGGTATATGTGTGGAGGAGGAGAGATGCCTACCTCATGTATTAAGGGAGATTGATCGGCATCCATGCATATGTGTAGGAGAGGAATAAGGTTGGGAGAGAGATAGAGCTAGAGTGTTGGAGGGGGTGGTAGTGGAGTTGCTTCTAACAAATGGTGGGATAGGATTGCTAGACAACCGGAGGGCACGCCTGCAATATCAATACGAGAGGGGATGACTGCCTGTCTGTGCACGTGCGTGTGAGAGACGGGTCAGGAGGCATGCATGAATGATGAGGGGGGCGATATGGATGTGGTAAGTAGACATAACTACATAGGAAGATCAATCGTCCTTTGTCAGAGAAAGGAGAGACATAACTTGTGAGGTACGTCGATCGATGGGGGGGAATGGTTAAAGTCGACCTAGTAGTTGGGGGATCGGTTGGTATACATACATGTGTGTGTAAGAAGCAAATGAGGCACGGGGAGAAGGATAGAGAGAGAGGGATGCATCTAGGAGGTGGTGCGAGAGTCATACTATATCGAGGGGGGAGAAGTGTGTGAGTACGAGATCGATGAAAAGAGTGGTGGGAGTGAGGCATGGACGGTGATAAGAGAAGAGGGCAAGCTTGTGTTTTGTTCTAGGCACACCTGGCTAGAGAGGCATATCGATCGATGTGTGCCGTAAAGAAGGAGCTAGGGGGACTACACACACCGTGGGTGAATGACCTAAAGTGAAAAGACGAATTTGCATGATGGAGCTAGAGAATGCTGAGGGAGGGTTAGAGGGATGCGGGCGTCTGCATGCAAGAGAGAAAGTTAGCACTAGCTAGCTACAAAGATAAGAGGATTGTGTGGGTGTAAAAGACAAATAGAGGATCATACTTCATTATAAAAAGCGAATTCGGATATTTGAAGAATTTATAATAGTGTTTTAAACCGACGCATGTGTGAATATATATAATGGTGATACACATGGTGTGGTTATGAACATGTTATACTACATATAATATATTTATCTCTACTCTTATAAAAAAATGGACTTGTTGATGATGGTGCCATCCTGCAATATAGGTTGTCCGATTTATATCTGACGGATAGGAAGGAAACTATGGAAATTTTGAAAAAAGATACCCACACCCCTCTCAATATTTGCAAATTAGGCCTCCCCTTGATCATGTTGATGTTTTGTGGAACGCATGGGCAGTTTGCTAGTACTATGTATAACATATAGAACATTGATCATAATTTGGGCGAATGTGTGGCTTTTGCAGCTCAGGTCTAACATGGTGTACACGTATGGAACATGGTTTAGATTATGGATATATAGTTAGTACATCAAATGTACTATTATTTGGAATCAACATCAAGTGTATTCAGAATAGAATTCGAGTTCATGTAGTACACATAGTTCATATCTATCTCTATAGTAATCATGTGGTGTGTTATTAAGGTAATACACGAATGATGGTTGAAGTTGGCAACAATCATGATTGTAGATTGTTATTGAAACAGAGAAAAGAATTCAAATTCAGTTCGAATTGCCGCGGTAGTATCACCAGTAGAAAGGAGGGCTTTGGTCCAGGCCGGGTCAGCCCATTAGTCCCGGTTCAGTCCAGAATCGGGACCAATGTGGGCATTGATCCCGGTTCGTGAGCCCAGGGGGCCGGCCGGGCCACGTGGGCCATTGGTCCCGGTTCATCTGGACCTTTTGGTCCCGGTTGGTGGGATGAACCGGGACCAATGGGCCTCGCTCCTGGCCCACCACCATTGGTCCTGGTTGGTGGCTTGAACCGGGACCAAAGGCTCCCCTTTAGTCCCGGTTCATGTCACCAACCGGGACCAATGAGGTGCCTATATATACCCCTCGCTCGCGAGCAGAGCACCCAGTGCTCTGTTTTTCTCTGGCAGAGGGGGAGAGGGCTTGGTGGTTCTCTAGCTCACCTCTTATGCACACAGCACACAAGGTGTTCGATGGAATGCCCGAGCCACACTACTTAAGCTTTCTCCTCTCCAAGCTCGACCTCCAAGCTCCATTTTCCATAATATTTGTCTAGGTTTAGCGGTCTGTCACGCCCCGTCCCCGTCTTCACGGCCGTCGATCACCCTGCGCCGAGCTCATCGCCGGCACCACCGTGGTGAGCCTCTTGTTCTTATCTTCTTTCTGAAAGGAAAAATATTCTTACTTGTATGTTTACATAGATACTTGTATTATTTTCTTACTTTTATTATTGCATCTTATAAAGTGCGATGGTTTTGGTATCCACCCCCGTCGGCCCTCGTCCTGTCTATGATTCGGATGTGGTATATATATTATCTTTATAACTATTGGTTCATTTATTGTTTATGAAAATTATGCCGACCAACGTGACATAGATTTTATTTATGTAGGATGTAATCGGAAATGCCAACCGACCCTATTGTCAAGAGGTTAAATTCAGTTGAAGAAGAAAACAATTTGTTGAAGGAAAAAATAAAAAAATTGAGGAGGAGAAGATAATATTGGAGTTGCATGTTGCGGATGTCGTCGATGATCACAAGATCAAGATGGATGCAATGCGCTTGAAGATTAGAAAGATTAGAAAATATGCCATTCATACCGAGGCTTGGTATCATTATGCCATTGGATCAATTGTTACCTTGGTTGCGATTATGATCGCATTTGTTTTCGCATTGAAATGTTTTACATAGTTTCAATGTATGGTTTAATTAATTAGATGCTCTAGAGAGCTATATGTTGTTAGATGAGAACTATGTATGCACTTTGGTTTTAATGTGATGATGAACTTCTATTAATTTGGACACTTAATTATATATAATGCACGCAGATGAACCGGCAATGGATGTATGGTGACAGACACACCTGCGAGTACATTAAGGGCGTGCATGAGTTTCTCGATGCGGCTGAGGCAAACAAGCAGAATGGTTTTATGTGTTGTCCATGCACTAAATGTGGGAATACGTGGTCTTACTCTAACCGGAAAATCCTTCACTCCCACCTGCTTTACAAGGGTTTCATGCCACACTATAATGTTTGGACGAGGCATGGAGAAATAGGGGTTATGATGTAAGACAGCGAAGAAGAAGAGTACGATGACAACTATGTGCCCCCTGAATACGGTGATGCTGCAACGGGGGGAGCTGGTGAAGATCAAGAGGAACCAGACGATGTGCCCAATGATGCTGCAACAGGTGAAGCTACTAAAGATCAAGAGGAACCAGACGATGTGCCCGATGATGATGATCTCCGCTGGGTCATTGTCGATGCAAGGACGCAATGCGAAAGTCAAAAGGAGAAGCTGAAGTTCGATTGCATGTTAGAGGATCACAAAAAAGGGTTATACCCCAATTGCGAAGATGGAAACACAAAGCTCGGTACCGTACTGGAATTGCTGCAGTGGAAGGCAGAGAATCCTGTGGCTGACAAAGGATTTGAGAAGCTACTGAAAATATTGAAGAAGAAGCTTCCAAAGGATAACGAATTTCTCGACAGTACATACGCAGCAAAGAAGGTCGTATGCCCTCTAGGATTGGAGGTGGAGAAGATACATGCATGCCCTAATGACTGCATCCTCTACCGCGGTGCATACATGGATCTGAACGCATGCCCGGTAAGTGCATTGCGGTATAAGATCAGACGAGATGACCCTGGTGATGTTGACGGCGAGCCCCCCAGGAAGAGGGTTCCTGCGAAGGTGATGTGGTATGCTCCTATAATACCACGGTTGAAACGTCTGTTCAGAAACGAAGAGCATGCCAATTTGATGCGATGGCACAGTGAGAACCGAAAGAAAGATGGGAAGTTGAGAGCACCCGCTAACGGGTCGCAGTGGAGAAAAATCGAGAGAAAGTACTGGGATGAGTTTGCAAAGGACCCAAGGAATGTATGGTTTGTTTTAAGCGCGGATGGCATTAATCCTTTCGGGGAGCAGAGCAGCAATCACAGCACCTGGCCCATGACTCTATGTATGTATAACCTTCCTCCTTGGATGTGCATGAAGCGGAAGTTCATTATTATGCCAGTTCTCATCCAAGGCCCTAAGCAACCCGGCAACGACATTGATGTGTACCTAAGGCCATTAGTTGAAGAACTTTTACAGCTGTGGAATGGAAATGGTGTACGTATGTGGGATGAGCACAGACAGGAGGAATTTAACCTTAAGGCGTTGCTGTTCGTGACCATCAACGATTGGCCTGCTCTCAGTAACCTTTCAAGACAGACAAACAAAGGATACCACGCATGCACGCACTGTTTAGATGACACCGAAAGTATATACCTGGACAAATACAGGAAGAATGTGTACCTGGGCCATCGTTGATTTCTTCCGACCAACCATCAATGTCGGAAGAAAGGCAAGCATTTCAAAGGCGAGGCAGATCACCGGAAGAAGCCCGCCATGCGTACCGGTGATCACGTACTTGCTATGGTCAATGATTTACACTACGTGTCGTGGAATTGTCACGGCAGATGTCCTAGTGTCAGGACTTAGTCGCGAGGCCAACGCATCTATGTGGTAGCTTGAGAGGGGTTGAGCAGAATCGAGAGATGCAACACAAGATAGGGATTTAGACAGCTTCGAGCCCCGGGAAACATCATCCGGTAACAACCCTACATGCTGTTTGAGGCTAGGTCTCATTATCATCACGAGGGAGTCGCCGTAAACCGGCTCTCCTCTTTGTGTCTAGCCCTAAGATTGATTCTTCTTGCTTGTAGCTTGTCCCTCTTTGGGGAGCCCTACCCCTCCTTATATATGTTGAAGGGGCGGTTTACATGACTACTCCTAGTTGGATTAGGATTACTCTATTACAAGTGGAGTCCTAGTCTTGCTTCCTTTGTAGGAGAATTAATCCTTACACTTTCCTCATAAACCGGCCCACCATTAAACGTGAACCGGCCTTCTGGGCCTTGGGCCTTGTCATCCGTCTGTCCCGCACGCCGGATCACCAGTGAGTCATAATGACCAGGTGGGTTGCTTGTAAACCGCCTGGTCAGGGTGGGTCACCAGTGAATCGCCAAGTGCCAGCCGGATCTCAAGTAAACCGCCAAGTCCGGCTGGGTTATACTTCCGGCCGGTTTACGCCGTGGGGTATATCCCCGACATTAGCCCCCAGTTTAATTTGGATTTGTCCATGTTAAACTGATCTGCAACATAAACACAAGAACAAATTTGGCGGGTTGTGCTCCAGGTTAAGAATTCTTGTAGACCGGCACCTGATCATCCTTAAGTCCTTGTCATTCCCTCCTTCTAGAAAAATTCGGATCAATAACCAGCTTCATACTTTAAATTACTGACGTTGGTTTCTCATAGAAAAATATTGTGAAGAATAATCCACTTGAGTCGGCTTCCAAAGCGCCGGCTTAAGAAATTTTGGTCTTGAAATACTCATCTGATATCCGGCCGGTTTTAAGATGTAAAACTTGCCGGTTCAATATTACCAAAATTACCAGGTTATAAAAACTGATAATTCCGGGTCATGATTGTTGCTAATGCCGGTTCATGATTATTGCCAACGCCGGTTCAATCTGGTTTGCTCAAACAGAGAATTTGAAAATATTTATTCGATAATAATATAATACCTGTAGCCCCCAAGTCTTCGAGCAGAACAAAGTGATGGCTTAAGATTTGCTTCAATATAAATACTGCCAATTTTGAAGAAATCCATGTTGTTCATCCCAGTCACTAGTAAAAACTGAATACTCCATATTATGTAGCCCCCAAGTGTCGGGTTGTCATGCTTGCAGCAACCTGGGACTTGTAATTGACTAATGCCCATAAAACTTCAACCAATGTAGCCCCCAAGGGCCAGGTCATTATGCAATAATGGGCAGGGACTTTGTAAATATAATCATGTAGACTTGAGCAGTGATGTGTAGCCCCCAAAGGCCGGCTCATTATGATGTGATGAGTCGGGTCTTCAATAAGACTAATAAAAATGACTTTGCATCAGCCCCCAAGTGTCATGGTGCATGCTTGCATCGACATGAGACTTGTATGTAATCTCAATTTGAATAATATAGCCCCCAACTGCCTGGTCGTAAGCCTGCAGCGACTCGGGACTATTCCTTCCATTGTAAAATAAATCATATCCTTTGATAAAATAATAGCCATTGCGCTAAAGCGACTTTGAAAACCTCAATAATACCGGTTATTAATAACCATAATAAAATCCAGCCATGTTGGCTATTCAAGATAATATAATTCGGTATGAAAACCTTATTCATTCAATATCATAATGAAAATTCAGCCAAGTTTGGCTATTTGAATAATATAACCCAATGATTTATAAGCGCATGATTCCAATGGCGCAATCCAAATATATACTGGCGACTTATAGTCCCAAGCCAGGCCGGTTTAATAAACACCGGATAATTTCTCATCATATACTGGCGACTTATCGTCTTAAAGCCAGGCCGGTTTAATAAACACTAGATAATTTATCATCATACTAGCGACATATAGTCGAAAGCCAGGCCGGTTTAATAAACGCCGGCGATTTATAATCATGCTTTATTCAACCTGTTTCCGCATACAACAAGTTTAAAGTGTCCAGGCGGTTTACCGCCGGACGGGTCATAATGCCCAACATATAATCCGGGTTTATAACCAAGGCTGCACTTAAGAACAATCAAATATGAAATATATCATACCAGTGATATTGAATCACATCGTTGGTTTACCAACTTTTTGTAGTAAGGGTGATAATCCCAATCTTGAGTACTGATAACTCCTTCCATATTGTGCCGATTTATGATAAAGCCGTACCGGGTGATAGACACCGGATTATCCATATATAATACTGGCGACTCGTAGTCAAACCAGACCGGGCTGACAGTCTCCTGATTATAACTTGATCGTGTACTAACAACTTGTAGTTGAAAGCCAAGCCGGGTTAATGAACGCCGATTTACTTTATAATAAGATGGTAACAGAAAATAAAACCGGGCAGATAGTCTCCGGATTAAGATTTGACTGTGTTTCGTCAATTTGTAATTGACCGTCGAACCGGATTAACAATGTTGGTTTAAAACGCAACAAAAGAAAAAGGTCTTTAGCAAAAAGAACAGAATTTAAGCAAAGGCAAAGATAAAACCATTTGCAAATGAGGCTTTGAGCCAATCAAGAGGCATTACCATGGTCGGACACGACCAAGCCCCCAAAAGGCGTAGCTATGGTTTGAGTCAGCCAGGTCCCCAAATGATGCATTGGCATTACGCCGATCAAGAGGTGTAGCGATGGTTCGGGTTCGACCAAAGCCCCCAAGTGATGCTGCGGCACTAGGCCGATCAAGAGGCATGACTATGGTTCAGATTTGACCAAGTCCCCAAATGATGCATCAGCATTACGCCGATCAAGAGGTGTAGCGATGGTTCGGGTTCGACCAAATCCCCCAAGTGATGCTGTGGCACAGGGCCGATCAAGAGGCGTGACTATGGTTCAGACGTGACCACAAGTCCCCAAGTGATGCTGTGGCTTTACGCCTATCAAAAGGTGTTGCTATGGTTCGGACACGACCAAAGCCCCGAAGTGATATAATATAGAGCTTTTGAAAAGCTAACTCAAGGGGTAAACCGGAGACCGCTTTAAGACATGAACTCCGTGTAACCATAGATGATGAGCTAATAAAGCAGGATACCCATGTTTGAACCGCGCATCATGGCTGCAGGCCCTCTTTGGTAACTTTAAATGTTTGCAAGAGATAAATTCTTCTTGAGCCGGGATATTAAACCGGATATTGAGAGCTTCAAAGCTTTGTGGGAGACATCTTTCCCTTGAACCGGAATCTTCATTTTCAGTCGGAAATTTTCTGACGGCCTTTAAACTCGAACTTGTGAGAAGTTAATTCCTTTTTGAACCGGACATTGTTAAACCGGATTTGAGAGCATCAGAGCTTTTGCAAGAGATAGTTTCCTCTTAAACCGGATTTGAACCAGATGCTAAGGGCTTCAGCGTTGTGTGGGAGAAGCGATTTTTTTAAACCGGACTATAAACCGGAAGCATCATTGTGAACCAGAATATTTCTGACGGCCTTTAAATATAATAGTAGCCTTCAGGATCGGGTTATCTTACCCTTCAACATCCTGGGGCACTTGAATTTGCTGAAACTGGCAAGACTTGCTGAATCATATCATCGTAGCCCCCGAGTCTTAAGATGACTCAAGGAGTTGTCTTGAGATTCTCCGTACTTTGACCATAGCATAAGGTATATATCATTGGTGTTGATAACGCAATGTAAATCCACAGTAGGCTGAGGTGACTGTGGTGGGTTATAAATGATCCCGTATGAGCCGTGTAAGCAATTCGGCCAATGGTTCCTTCCAACTGGCGATTTGAAGTTTAACAAAACTGTAGTGGCGGCGACTTGTGCACCTTCCCATTGAGCCATCAAGTGCAGATGGCGGTTGATAGTATATGATAATTTTCCTCCATTTTGTTGACAGAAAAACCGGGCTATCCAAGCTGTGACTAGCTCATACTCAATAAACAGCTTCATGCAGACAGGTGCGGCCCGGTATGTTGATGTAGACTAGGCCACGAGAGACGGATGACAAGGACGACCGCAGCATCAGAGGAAGCTCGGACAGATGAACCGACGGCGGCATTGTAAGCCGGTGCATATGGGGAAAATCAGCACCCGTGGTGTAAACCGGCATGGACGGGCGAGCTAATCGCGGGTGCGGTCCTAACAAGCTGATGTAAACCGGGCCGTAAGGGCAGCATCTTGTACGTGTCCATTCACCGTGTAATGTGGCACGGACGAACACCGGGCAGGGCGTTGCCAGCGCATGCTCCGCACACAAGGTATAAACCACGTTTATAATGAATAATTGTCCTGCATATCAAAATATATGGTCGAAAGTAATTGTTCCCTTTATAAAACAATATATGTCAACAAAATAACTTAGATAAACATCACCTGACTTGTCCGGACGATGGATAATCCATATATATAGCGCCCATGAATAATCCATGGCAGTTTCACGGTGCTTTAACCACTCTTTCGAAGAGATCTTAAAACGGGACGACTCTTATTTCAGGAGACCTTAAACCGGGGCGGCAATAGTGGGTTACGACAGCAGGTGCTGAGCCCAGGTGGGTGATCCGGCAAGGCAGGGTCCTGCTGGGCCCAAGTGGTGGTGTCGGTGACCCAGCGTGAGACTGGCGTTTTAAGCATGCGCGGGTGCGGCCATAGCGGGCAGCGTACGGACCGCAGGTTAGCATAGCAGGGGCCGGCCCTCGAGACGTCGCCGGCGGCTTGTAGGCTCGGTCAGTCACCACCCCATCCCGAGGCGGGCGGCGGTTCTGAGCGTACGCGGCTCGCGGTGACGGCCCCGTCAATGAGGCTTCGGAGGCGGTCCAGCCATAGTAGAGGGAACCGCAACGGCGGCTCAATGGAGGCGCCGGAGGGTCATAACTTCGGCAGCTCTACGTGAAGGACAGCCCAGCAATGTGAAGGGCTGGCTGATGAAGGTTGAACGGCGCGTGGCCGCATGGCAACACAGATGGCAACTGCAGGAGGGTCAAACCAATCAGGGTAGAACCGCACGCGCCGGGGTGGCTCAACACAGCCACAGGCGGCGACTCGGAGGCCGAAGCGAGGCGGAAGTAAACTAGCGGAGTCGAATCATGACCCAGGCGGCTCAGGGTCGACCGGGCGGCGGCGGTGACCCGAGGTGAGGCTGGTGTTTCTCAAACGGCGGGTCAACACGTATGGAAGCAGTAGTAGGCGACTTGGTGGGCCAAGCAGCAGTGACGGTAGGCGGCATGTGCCGCAATGGCAAGGGCAACGGTTCGAGTTTGGCGGAGTCGCGGGGCAGTTCCTGGTGCGAACGGTGATGAAACAGCTCAGAGGCCAAGACGGCTTGACGTACCGTGACTCATGGCGTAGCAGAAAGGCAGCCGGGCAGCGGCTCGTCGGCGCGTGGGGCGGAGCCTGACCCGGAGCAGTGGCGACGTGGAACTGGCCACGGCACAGCGCAGGAAAGCCTCTGCAGGTAGAGAACGAGGCGAGGACCACAGCCTTTAGCGAAGGCGGTTCACGTGTGAGACCAGGGCGTTCTCGTTGGCAAACACAGGCAAGGACCGAGTCGCCAGTCAAGCAACAATGGCAGGCGGCTCAAGGTGCAGTGGCGGCCGGGGCAGCTCGGAGGTGCGGACATGCGGTAGAAGTGGATTCCCGGCGGTGGCTCAGACACGGCCAAGGCAGAACGCAGCCAGCTGCTCGAAAACGAAGACCGAGGAGGAGACCAAACCCATGGCCTGATCCACTCCCGTCGCGGCCTTCCCCTTTTTTTTAACACATGATGACTCGGTAGAAGCTCTTAATATAATACCATATAATCAATCTGTTCGCCAAATCTTCGTGAGCATGCATATACTAGTCTTCTGGTCAGCCTTGAGTAGATCTCACATAGAGCAGAAAAAGGTACATACTGTACAGGACTAGTACTCCAATCCTTAGCAGAAACCACGTGGCTTTAAACCTGTAACCCGGCAGCAGAATCTTTTTGTGACTCGGCGGATAAGTCAGCAGAAATTTTTATCGGTCTCGAACTGGACTCGGAGGATCAGGCAGACTCGACGTACAAACAAAGTGAATCCTCCATTGGTTTCGATAAATCGCTTCGCGTCGCCGGCGGCGCACAAAACCTCAAACCCTAATTATTTTCATCTCAATCTGGTAAACTTCCACTTGATGCAGATCCTTCCAAACCGGCTCATCTTCATCCCGTAACTGCAAACTTCTCGATCCCTGAAAGAAATCCCTTCAAAAACTCTACACCACCGTGCGCAGGCCCCACGATGGGCGCCAACTGTTGTGGAATTGTCACGGCAGATGTCCTAGTGTCAGGACTTAGTCGCGAGGCCAATGCATCTATGTGGTAGCTTGAGAGGGGTTGAGCGGAATCGAGAGACGCAACACAAGACAGGGATTTAGATAGCTTCGGCCCACGGGAAACATCATCCGGTAACAAACCTACATGCTATTTGAGGCTAGGTCTCATTATCATCACGAGGGAGTCGCCGTAAACCGGCTCTCCTTTTTGTGTCTAGCCCTAAGATTGATTCTTCTTGCTTGTAGCTTGTCCCTCTTTGGGGAGCCCTGCCCCTCCTTATATATGTTGAAGGGGCGGTTTACATGACTACTCCTAGTTGGATTAGGATTACTCTATTACAAGTGGAGTCCTAGTCTTGCTTCCTTTGTAGGAGAATTAATCCTTACACTTTCCTCATAAACCGGCCCACCATTAAACGTGAACCGGCCTTCTGGGCCTTGGGCCTTGTCATTCGTCTGTCCCGCACGCCGGATCACCAGTGAGTCAGAATGACCAGGTGGGTTGCTTGTAAACTGCCAGGTCAGGGCGGGTGGCCAGTGAATCGCCAAGTGCCAGCCGGATCTCAAGTAAACTGCCAAGTCCGGCTGGGTTATACTTCCGGCCGGTTTATGCCGTGGGTTATATCCCCGACACTACGTAATCTTTGGAAAGGGTCCCGGTGGACTAGCTGTTCCGAATGACGCTGAGGGACACGCACCCATGTGGAAGAAGAAATCTATGTTTTGGGACCTACCCTACTGGAAAGACCTAGAGGTCCGCTCTTCAATCGACGTGATGCACGTGACGAAGAACCTTTGCGTGAACCTGCTAGGCTTCTTGGGTGTGTTTGGGAAGACAAAAGATACACCCGAGGCACAGGAGGACCTGCAACGTTTGCACGAAAAAGACGGCATGCCTCCGAAGCAGTCTAAAGGTCCTGCCAGCTACGCTCTTACGAAAGAAGAGAAAGAAATTTTCTTTGAATTCCTGCTCAGTATGAAGGTCACGACTGGCTTCTCATCGAATATAAAGGGAATAATAAATATGCCAGAGAAAAAGTTTCAGAACCTAAAGTCTCATGACTGCCATGTGATTATGACGCAACTGCTTTCGGTTGCATTGAGGGGGTTTCTACCGGAAAACGTCCGATTAGCCATTGTGAAGCTATGTGCATTCCTCAATGCAATTTCTCAGAAGGTGATCAATCTAGAAATCGTACCAAGGCTAAGGAGTGATGTGGTGTCACAGCCCCAGTTCAGCCCTTGCTTGACTTTGCTTGTTCATCATGCCATCATGTTTATATTCCAAAGAAATTTGAAATGGGGATTGTTGAAACCCTAGCACCAAATGAAATTTAACTAGGTTCAATAAAAATATTTTCAATAACCCAGAATGCCTTTTGGAAATGTTCATGATTTCTGTTAAAGGTGAAAACCTCTTCCAAAAATGATGAACATATTTATAGGCTATTCCTGGATTTTTGAATCAAATCTTAAGCTATTTGACTTTGGGCATTTAAACACTATTAATAATTTAAATGCTCAAATAATGTTGGAACTATTTTTGGGCCACTGAAATAATTCAGCAAGTATCCATGAATACTTTCACGATTTTAGGAAATGCCTTGATATTTTTCCTAAGCTCAAAACAGAGGCAAATAAATAGAAAACAAAAACAGAAAGCAAAGAGAGAGAGAACCTACTTGGTGGGCCAACCGGCCCACCACTGTAGCAGCCCAGCCGGGCAAAGCCAGCCTGGCCCACCAGGGGCAGCACTGTCTTCTTCCTCCTGCCAGGAGGAGAAGCAGATGCGTGCCCGATGGCCGGCGAGCCGCGCTGGCTCCTCCCTGCCTGCGTGCCCCCCCCCTCGACTGCCTGGTCGCCGCCACGCACACCCCCCCGACCCCCTCGTCCTCTCTCTCTCTCCTGACCTCTTCCCCCTCCTCTGCTTCCTCTGCCTCCCTAGCCCGAGCACAGCCACGGCCACGCCGTCGTAACGCTGCAGCCACCGGACAAACCGCGCCTCGTCGACGTGTCCATGACCTCCGCCTCGACGCCCTCATCCTCCTCATAGACTCGCTTGATGTGGGACGCACCGCAGCACCGCCATCGCCGTCTTCTTCAACCTCGGTCCGCCGAGATCGCCGGCGACCGTGCGCCCACTCTGTTGCTTCCCCGAGCTCCCCAAGACCACCGCTGCACTCCCCGTGAGCTTCTCCATCGATCCCCACTTCCCCCTTGCTTGTTTGCTCCATGTCGTCGCCGCCCTCTTCGAGCCCGAGAGCTTCTCGCCGCCGGCCATGGCCACAGCCGCGCAAGCTCGCAACCGAGCACTTCACCGCACTCGCTGTGTCCCCATGAGCCTGCAGCACCCCTCCGCACCTCCTGCTGTGCCTTCTAGCGACGAACCCGAGCTCGCCCGAGCTCCGGCAGCCGCCAACGTCGTCGTCGGCGTCTTTTCCGACCACTCCGAGCCCAACCACCACCACTCGACGCGGCAGCCCCCCAGCTTCACATAGATGCTCCCCGCGCACCGAATAGGGCCCTGCAGCGAAATCCCGACTCCCTCCGCCGCGGATTTGGTCGCCGGCGGCTAAACACCAGTAGCTGACGTGGTCGTCATTAGCGGTTAAATATCCCACTAACCAACCCCTCTAGAGCCACTGCCATGTGGGCCCTAGTGCCTAATTAGTTAGTTAACTACTCTGTTAGATTAGCACCAATCTCAGGAGGGCCCCACCTATCATTTTGACTTTGCCACGTCACACGTTGACCGACCCCACACGTCAGTGTTGACCCGGCTGACGTGGCAGTTGACTAGGCCCACCTGTCATCCACCCAAACCATCATGTGTCGCTGACGTGTGGATCCCACACGTCAGGTTTGACCTGGACCCGCCTGTTGACCAGCTGACATCACGCTGACGCACTGCTGACGCAATAAAGCATTTACTGGATTTATTCTTTTACAGGAAATTCTAGAAAATAGCCAAAACTTCTAAAAATCATAGAAAATAATCTATAACTCAGAATGAGATAAATTATATATGAAAAATTATCAGAAAAATTCAAGGAATCCATCTGTACCACTTTTATGCATGTTAGAACAACTTAAGGCCACTGTTTAGGACAAATAAAATGAATGGTATTTAAATAACTACATGTGGAGTTTGAATTTGAACTTGGGTTCAAACCAACTTCATTTAATTATGTAGCTAGTTGCATTAGCTCAATCAACAACATATTGCCATGTCATTGTCATGCGTCATGTTGTGCATTGCATTGATTGTGTTCCTTCTCTGTTGCTGGTGGTTGTCTCCTCTCGATAGACATTGTACCGACGCTGTGATCGTTGACACTGATGAAGACCCAATGATATCTTCAGAAGTGCCAGGCAAGCAAAACCTCCTTGTGCATTCCGTTACAATCCCACTCTCCCGCTCCTGCTCTCTTTTACTGCATTAGGACAACACGATTCCTCTGTTACTTGCTGCGGTAGTTGAACCACTTATCCCCTGCATGACCTGTCATTGCCACAGTAAATAGATGAAACCCACTAGCATGAGTAGGAGTTGTTTGAGCCCTGATGTGCCTACTCATTCATGCTTGTTTGTCATGCCTGCTACTGCTTAGAGTTGAGCCAGGTCTGATTCATCAGGGATGAATCAGAGGTGTGTAAACATGCCCTACTGTTGAGAGCTAAGTGTGTGAACACGATTTGGTAAAGGTAGCGGTGAGAGGCCATGTAGGAGTACATGGTGGGTTGTCTCATTGAAGCCGTCCTTAGGATCTGAGTTCTGTGTTTGTGATCCATGAAACAGTTACTACCACGCATTGGGCCCGAAACCAATGGACCCTCTCGGCTTCTTGATCACCCTTGTCCTCTGTCCAGGAGTTGCAACTAGTTTCTGGTGTTTATAGGATATGTGTTGGCGGCCGTGCGTAGCGCTGACCCTAGGGGTGGGCTATGATGCGGTAGATACACCGTGGCACGGTGTACCGGGCGCCCATTTGGTGTCTCGGGAACCCTGTTCACATCGTCCGGTGCCGTATGTCGAAACCTCGGCCGGACTCCCTGCGGATGGAACCTGGATAGGCGATAAACCTGGACTAGAGACTTGAGTGTTTAGGTAGGCCGTGGCCGACACCCTCGTTGGGCTTCTACTTGAAGGTTGCCAAGTACATGTCGTGTAAACGGCGGTAAGTGGTGAGAGCATGTGTGAAGAAGTACACCCCTGCAGGGTTAACATCATCTATTCGAATAGCCGTGTCCGCGATAATGGACTTTTGGGTTTCCTATAACAGTTCATAGACAAGTGAAAGTGGATACTCTAAAACTCGCAAGATAAGTGTGAGTGCTATGGATGGCCTTCTCGTAGGGAGACGGGAGTGGATCCATAATGGTGTATTGAATGGTGAATATGTGGACTCGTGTGCGCCACCTCAAAAGAGTTGCTTGCAGTCGTAGTTCAGGTTAGCCACTGAGTCAAAGCTAGCTTGCTGCAGTTAAACTCCACCACCCCCCCTTGTTGATACCGATGCATATGTAGCTAGTTCTGATGTAAGTCTTGCTGAGTACCTTTGTACTCACGTTTGCTTAATTTATGTTTTGCAGAGAAACTTCAGTCTCGCTCATAGTTCCGGGTGGACTTCAACGTTTAGCTTGATACCTCAGCTACGATCTTGTGCCCTCGGCAGGATCTGGTAGATAGTCAGGCTTCTTAGCCTTTTTCATTTGTAGATGTCTGTACTCAGACATGTTAAGCTTCCGCATGTGCTTTGGTTTGTATGCTTTGAATGTTGGGTCATGAGACCCATGTTTGTATTTCTGACTCCTCGGAGCCTAATGAATAAATACTTGAATCGTAGAGTTATGTTGTGATGCCATGTTGTATTTACACATATCGAGCATATTGTGTGTATGATTGAAATGCTTGGTATGTGTGGGATCCGACAATCTAGTTGTTTATCCTTGGCAGTCTCTCTTATGGGGAAATGTAGTATAGTGCTTCCATGAGCCATAGTAGTCCGCTACAGCCCGGTTCACCGGAGTCCTGCTAGCCCAGCACTACTGCTCAGGACACTTGACTGGCCGGCATGTGTTTCACTTCGTTCCTATGTCTGTCCCCTCGGGGAAATGTCACGCGCTGACATCCGGAGTCCTGCCTAGCCTGCTACAGCCCGGGTTACCGGAGTCCTGTTAGCCCAGTGCTACAGCCCGGATTCACAAGCTGTTGGCCGACATGCTCGAAGTTGATTCAGGTATGCCTGTCCACATGGGTTAGTGCCGGTTTGGGTTCATGACTAGCCATGTTGGCCCGGGTTCTTTGTCATATGGATGCTAGCAACACTATCATATACGTGAGCCAAAAGGCGCAAACGGTCCCGGGCCAGGTAAGGTGGCACCCGTGGGAATACCGTGCGTGAGGCCGCAAAGTGATATGATGTGTTACATGCTAGATCGGTGTGACTTAGGATCGGGGTCCTGACAGCTTTGGTATCAGAGCCTGACTGCCTGTAGGATTACCAAGCCAACCGGTCGAAGTTGTGTCTAGAAATGCTTTAGTTATGTAGGGGAATTGATTATGGAAGGGAACGTAAGGCTCTTTTTACTCCTTTACCTTATGCCCTCTGATCTAAGTCATTCTCTTCTGATTCTACGCGGGTTAAGAAACTAGGCCTTCTCATCTATCTATCAGGATGACGTGTTACTAAACCATAGTTGCCTAGGATTGTTGAGTTCAAGCCCCAGTTCAGTTCCTACTATCTTCTGTCTGTTCGTAGTTGGTCTCTGTACCTCGATATTGTGATTATTAGTGGCTATGCCACCATTTTTGTAGCATGTCTCCAATCTTTTTTTAGCATTTATAGCCGTTATGCTGTCCGAGTCATCCCAGGTTTCTAGCTAGTCTGATGCATTTGCAAATCCCTTCTTTCCGTTTCCAATGTCCTTTTGGGCCAGATTAAGCACACTAACGGTCTCTTGAGGTACTCTACTACCTCGACATATATGTTGGAGCTATTATTATGACCCTAGGTGTTTTAGGGAGTCACCTAGTCATCTAGCCATGTTCTGTGTTCCCAGTGTGATGCTTATGGCCACCATTCTCGAAATCATCCCATGATGCCATGTAGTGGTAGGTATTCTATTCATGGATTCTTGAACCCGAGATTCACCCTACTTATCTCACGTTGATATTGTTGCTAGTTCCTTTAGGATATTAGTAACCTTTGTGATAGTCCTCGAGGTCCGCGGTATTTCCTTCTTCCAAATACTATGAACCACTTATGGCAGAAGTTTGTTGGATCAAAAGATCACAACAGGAGGGCTCTCGATGAGTTCCCCATTCTATATTATGACTCTGCCGATCCTACCTCTTTGCATGGGTTATCCGGAAGAAACCTGTTGAACTTGATTCGACATACTAGTCTATGCACTGACAACTCAGAAAGTTATATGTTCCTTTGAGTTGTCCCTCCTTAGTTGTGCATTCGTGTTATCATTCTCGTGGTCCGTCGAGCCGTTCTATTTCAGAATGGCTAGGAGAAACAAACTCTAGTACCTCATCCATGCCTAGGATTGGATCAAAGCAGTTGTATTCCACAGATCAAAATGCCAATCCAGCTTTTGCTCTATTCTACCCTGGAGTATTACCCCCTTTATATCAGGATTGTCATGAGAATTGCACCCTCTCTCATGAATTCTTGACGCAGTGATACTTATTACCATCATTTTTAATTCCTCGGTCTCGTGTTGTCGCAACCGGAATGCCGGCAAGTGAACCATGATGTGTGAAATCAATACTCCTAGCAACTAGTTGCTAGGTAGCTAATGGACAATAATTTCTTTCTTAGCGTGTTGGTTATTGAATCATCATCCTAAGATTGATCGTGCTACCTAGTCCATTTTCCCTGGTGCACTCTTCGATCAATGAGTTAGGATTGGGTCAGTCCCTCGCTCTCTTGATCATATCGTCTTGCTCTGAAAAGCAAGATTGTTCCCGAGCTTAGGAACATATCGGTGGTTCGTGATTTTCTGAATATTTCCTCCGAAGTATCACCAGGTTGCCCCCTGACTGTTGTGTTGAGCTCGTGATCAAGTTGGTTTCTTGTAAACCACCCCTTCTCCAAGAATCTGTGTTGGATACCCTGAGCTAGTTGGTTAAGCTGAACAACAACTTGGAGAGTTGGAAGATGAAAGCTTGTCCGGCTCAGTTCATTCCAAAGGGATATCCTTGTGTGTGCGTGTGTTGAAGAAAGATGATATCTCCATCGATTGGTCCTCGTGATCAGTTGTTGGATCTATTGCCTTGTCAAAACTTTGACTTGAGTATGGGCTATCGTCAAGTCAAATCAGAACCAACGATGTTCATAATGTTGTCTTACCCGTGGTTGATCCCTCGAGCATACACCATTAAATCTTTTGGTCTGACCAATGCTATCACCGTGTTCACATGATGGTGGAAGTCCAGTGATATGGGAATTTCGATGAGTTGCTGTTGAGCCCATCAGCAGCATTTTGTCTCCCCCATGATTCGTGTTGAACATTACACTAGTATTGGAAACTTTGTAAGCATTGCCTTCATGTTCCGCTCATGAGGTATACGTTTGGATGAAAGGAGTGACTTCCTCTAATTCACGTGCATTTGATGAAAGTTGCCGCCGTGAATTCGAGAAAGCTTGTTTTTGCTTCCTTCAGAACCATCCCAAGTCAGTCATGCATATGCACGAAGTATTCTATGGTTTGAAGACTTGCAACCTTCAGCCCATATGTATCCCTAGCACACCAAGCCACTAATTGATTTGTTCAAGGAGAAGGAGTTCCTTCATAAAAACTAGTCATGACTTATGTCAGGACTTCGTTATCCTCAATGATGGTTCCCACCCTGAACTCGGTAGTGTTTATTATAAGACTACTAGGTGGTCATGCTTGTCTAGGACCGCATGTTCACATGTGTGTAGCATAACCAACTCATGTTTTGGAGCTTGCTATCGTAGTTCATCTCCCGAGAATCCCGCAACGTCATCTCGTCGGTTTGTGTTGCAACCTTTCTTTTCCAGACATGAGTCTGGAATATTCTGACACCAACCAGGTCTGAATCTCAGGAAGATATGATGGTTGGAACGTTCCTCAAGAACTATAATATTGGTCTCCCTGTAACCCGCTAAAGTGGATGTTGTGGCCAACACACCTAACCGAAAGGCTGATTCTTATAGTATCTTGATTGAGAAAGTTGGCCACCTCCCCATAAGGATTTCGTAGGATTTATTTCCACAGTTATTCCTTATGGATGCTTGTACTCCCGAAGTCCGACCTTTTACTTGATATTCTAGTTATCAAACCATATCTATTAATGGGTTGCGCTAGCACATCAAGGAGAACATTAGAAGCAGGGTGCAAAATGTCTGTCGGTCGATCATCCAGATTTCGTTCCCTTGGCTCCGCTAAGGTGAAATCTGAGAAAGGGGTGTATTTTTATGCATCTGCATTGTCCATTACTATTTGTCAAGGTAGTAGGATGTGTTGCCAGGATCCTCGACACGGATGTTGGTAGAATCTTGATGAATATGGAAATGCTCAAGTTCTTGAGAGCACGCGCAAGGACTAGGTTTTATCGTTGACGTTAACTGGGATTTTCTTCCAGTTTCCTCGGTTATGTTATAACCTTTTCAAACAGTGGACTCACTCTCGACTGTTGAGTTCTTCCCCAGTTACCAGGATCATTCCCAACATTTGCATTTTGTTCCCAGCTTGCACCTCAGCAGTTGTTGTTCAGGATCATCTTCAAAGTGGACATACCATGGGTCCCATCCATTTCCGATGATAAGCAAAAGCATCCATTGCATTGTCTTCAACAAGGTAGTCCACATCATCCATTCTAGTCTCGGTATGCCATCCCTACTTACTCCGCCAAATGATTGCTTGAGATTTTCCCTAGGCTGGTATAGAGAATTTTATTGATCTCTGGATCAAAAGTAATTCTTTTTGCCACTTAAGGGATGATTCTACGGGTCACCCTCCTCCAAGATGTCTCGTTTTGGTGTCATGGCAACTCAATTCCTCGCTACTTTGGCAACCGACCACCACCCTCTTAGGTGTGGAATTGTTTGCCTACCTAGTGTACCTTTGTCATGTGTTGCACTCCATTCCTCTCGATGTATGCTTCGTGTCTCAGCTCGAGAGTTGTTTCAGCGTCTCGCTCCACGAGTTGATCCTGAGTTGTTCGATCTTCGATAAGATCAATCCTTCTAGAGTTTTTCCTTTCCTCTCATTGTCATGTTGGATGTAATTCTCAAAGCAAGACATCGAGATTAAGGTGATGCAATGAATCAACATCCTCGAGAAAGACATCTGGATCGTGAAGATTGTGATAGCTTGTGTCCCTCTGTCTTCTTACCTCATGACTTGAATCTCGGGACGAAATTCTTGTTTAGTGGGGGTGAGCTGTCAAAGCCCCAGTTCAGCCCTTGCTTGACTTTGCTTGTTCATCATGCCATCATGTTTATATTCCAAAGAAATTTGAAATGGGCATTGTTGAAACCCTAGCACCAAATGAAATTTAACTAGGTTCAATAAAAATATTTTCAATAACCCAGAATGCCTTTTGGAAATGTTCACGATTTCTGTTAAAGGTGAAAACCTCTTCCAAAAATGATGAACATATTTATAGGCTATTCCTGGATTTTTGAATCAAATCTTAAGCTATTTGACTTTGGGCATTTAAACACTATTAATAATTTAAATGCTCAAATAATGTTGGAACTATTTTTGGGCCACTGACATAATTCGGCAAGTGTCCATGAATATTTTCAGGATTTTAGGAAATGCCTTGGTATTTTTCCTAAGCTCAAAACAGAGGCAAATAAATAGAAAACAAAAACAGAAAGCAAAGAGAGAGAACCTACCTGGTGGGCCAACCGGCCCACCACTGTAGCAGCCCAGCCGGGCAAAGCCAGCCCGGCCCACCAGGGGCAACACTGTCTTCTTCCACCTGCCAGGAGGAGAAGCAGCTGCGTGCCCAATGGCAGGCGAGCCGCACTAGCTCCTCCCTACCTGCGTGCCCCCCCCCTCGACTGCGTGGTCGCCGCCACGCACACCCCCCGACCCCCTTGTCCTCTCTCACTCTCTCCCGACCTCTCCCCCCTCCTCTGCTTCCTCTCCCTCCCTAGCCCGAGCACAGCCACGGCCGCGCCGTCGTAATGTCGCAGCCACCAGCCCTACCGCGCCTCATCGACGTGTCCATAACCTCCGCCTCAACGCCCTCAGCCTCCTCGTAGACTCGCTCGACGCGGGACGCACCACAGCACCGCCATCGCCGTCTTCTTCAACCTCGGTCCGCCGAGATCGCCAACGACCGTGCGCCCGCTCCGTTGCTTCCACGAGCTCCCCAAGACCACCGCTGCACTCCCCGTGAGCTTCTCCTTCGATCCCCACTTCCCCCTTGCTCGTTTGCGCCATGTAGTCGCCGCCCTCTTTGATCCCGAGAGCGTCTCGCCGCCGGCCATGGCGTAGCCGTGGCCACAGCCGCGCAAGCTCGCAACCGAGCACTTCACCGCACTCGCTGTGTCCTGAGGAGCCCGCAGCACCCCTCCTCACCTCCTGCTGTGCCTTCTAGCGATGACCCCGAGCTCGCCCGAGCTCCGGCAGCCGCCAACGTCGTCGTCGGCGTCTTTTCCGACCACCCCGAGCACAACCACCACCACCACTCGACGCGGCAGCCCCCCAGCTTCACGTAGATGCTCCCCGCGCGCCAAATAGGGCCCTGCAGCGAAATCCCGACTCCCTCCGCCACGGATTTGGTCGCCGGCGGCTAAACGCCGGGAGCTAATGTGGCCGTCATTAGCGGTTAAATATCCCACTAACCAACCCCTCTAGAGCCACTGCCATGTGGGCCCTAGTGCCTAAATAGTTAGTTAACTACTCTGTTAGATTAGCATCGATCTCAGGAGGGCCCCACCTGTCATTTTGACTTTGCCACGTCACACGTTGACCGACCCCACA
Organism: Triticum aestivum; assembly: GCF_018294505.1. Lineage (NCBI taxonomy): Eukaryota > Viridiplantae > Streptophyta > Magnoliopsida > Poales > Poaceae > Triticum > Triticum aestivum. The sequence goes on along the minus strand of NC_057812.1, from coordinate 627,087,839 downwards.
CGTCAGTGCTGACCCGGCTGACATGGCAGTTGACTAGGCCCACCTGTCATCCACCCAAACCAGCCTGTGTCACTGACGTGTGGATCCCACACGTCAGGTTTGACGTGGACCCACCTGTTGACCAGCTGACGTCACGCTGACGCAATAAAGCATTTACTTTATTTATTCTTTTACAGGAAATTCCAGAAAATAGCCAAAACTTCTAAAAATCATAGAAAATAATCTATAACTCAGAATGAGATAAATTATATATGAAAAATTATCAGAAAAAATCAAGGAATCCATCTGTACCATTTTCATGCATGTTAGAACAACTTAAGGCCACTGTTTAGGACAAATAAAATGAATGGTATTTAAATAACTACATGTGGAGTTTGAATTTGAACATGGGTTCAAACCAACTTCATTTAATTGTGTTGTTAGTTGCATTAGCTCAATCAACAACATATTGCCATGTCATTGTCATGCATCATGTTGTGCATTGCAATGATTGTGTTCCTTCTCTGTTGCCGGTGGTTGTCTCCTCTTGATAGACGTTGTACCGACGCTGTGATCGTTGACACTGATGAAGACCCAATGATATCTTCAGAAGTGCCAGGCAAGCAAAACCTCCTTGTGCATTCCGATACAATCCCACTCTCCCGCTCCTGCTCTCTTTTACTGCATTAGGACAACACGATTCCTCTGTTACTTGCTGTGGTAGTTGAACCCCTTATCCTCTGCATGACCTGTCATTGCCACAGTAAATAGATGAGACCCACTAGCATGAGTAGGAGTTGTTTGAGCCCTGATGTGCCTACTCATTCATGCTTGTTTGTCATGCCTGCTACTGCTTAGAGTTGAGTCAGGTCTGATTCATCGGGGATGAATCGGAGGTGTGTAAACATGCCCTACTGTTGAGAGCTAAGTGTGTGAACATGATTTGGTAAAGGTAGCGGTGAGAGGCCATGTAGGAGTACATGGTGGGTTTTCTCATTGAAGCCGTCCTTAGGATCTGAGTTCTGTGTTTGTGATCCATGAAACAGTTACTACCACGCATTGGGCCCGAAACCAATGGACCCTCTCGGCTTCTTGATCACCCTTATCCTCTGTCCAGGAGTTGCAACTAGTTTCTGGTGTTCATAGGATATGTGTTGGCGGCCGTGCGTAGCGCTGACCCTAGGGGTGGGCTATGATTCGGTAGATACACCGTGGCACGGTGTACCGGGCTCCCGTTTGGTGTCTCGGGAACCCTGTTCACATCGTCCGGGGCCGTATGTGGAAACCTCGGCCGGACTCCCTACGGATGGAACCTGGATAGGCGATAAACCTGGAATAGTGACTTGAGTGTTTAGGTAGGCTGTGGCCGACACCCTCGTAGGGCTTCCGCTTGAAGGTTGCCGAGTACATGTCGTGTAAACGGCGGTAAGTGGTGAGAGCGTGTGTGAAGAAGTACACCCCTGCAAGGTGAACATCATCTATTCGAATAGCCGTGTCCGCGGTAATGGACTTCTGGGTTGCCTATAACAGTTCATAGACAAGTGAAAGTGGATACTCTAAAACTCGCAAGATAAGTGTGAGTGCTATCGATGGCCTTCTCGTAGGGAGACGGGAGTGGATCCACAGTGGTGTATTGAATGGTGAATATGTGGACTCGTGTGCGCCACCTCAAAAGAGTTGCTTGCAGTCATAGTTCAGGTTAGCCACTGAGTCAAAGCTGGCTTGCTGCAGTTAAACTCCACCACCCCCCCTTGTTGATACCGATGCATATGTAGCTAGTTCTGATGTAAGTCTTGCTGAGTACCTTTGTACTCACGTTTGCTTAATTTATGTTTTGCAGAGAGACTTCAGTCTCGCAAGTAGTTCCGCGTGGACTTCGACGTTTAGCTTGATACCTCAGCTACGATCTTGTGACCTCGGCAGGATCTGGTAGATAGTCAGGCTTCTTAGCCTTTTTCATTTGTAGATGTCTGTACTCAGACATGTTAAGCTTCCGCATGTGCTTTGGTTTGTATGCTTTGAATGTTGGGTCATGAGACCCATGTTTGTATTTCTAGCTCCTCGGAGCCTAATGAATAAATACTTGAATCGTAGAGTTATGTTGTGATGCCATGTTGTATTTACACATATCAAGCATATTGTGTGTATGATTGAAATGCTTGGTATGTGTGGGATCCGACAATCTAGTTGTTTATCCTTGGAAGTCTCTCTTATGGGGAAATGTAGTATAGTGCTTCCATGAGCCATAGTAGTCCGCTACAGCCCGGTTCACCGGAGTCCTGCTAGCCTAGCACTACTGCTCAGGACACTTAACTGGCCGGCATGTGTTTCACTTTGTTCCTATGTCTGTCCCCTCGACGAAATGTCACGCGGTGACATCCGGAGTCCTGCCTAGCCTGCTATAGCCCGGGTTACCGGAGTCCTGTTAGCCCAGTGCTACAGCCCGGATTCACACGCTGTTGGCCGACATGCTCGAAGTTGATTCATGTATGCCTGTCCCCATGGGTTAGTGCCGCTTTGGGTTAACGACTAGCCATGTCGGCCCGGGTTCTTTGTCATATGGATGCTAGCGACACTATCATATACATGAGCCAAAAGCGCGCAAACGGTCCCGGGCCAGGTAAGGTGGCACCCGTGGGAATACCGTGCGTGAGGCCGCAAAGTGATATGATGTGTTACATGCTAGATCGGTGTGACTTAGGATCAGGGTCCTGATATGTGGCGCAATGTCTTGTCAGTTTCGAGCTGGTGTTCCCACCATCCTTCTTCAATATCATGACGCACGTCCTAGTTCCTCTAGTCGACGAGATTGTCATCCTGGGGCCCATATTTCTACACAATATGTTCCCCTTTGAGAGGTTCATGGGAGTCCTAAAGAAATATGTCCGTAACCGCGCTAGGCCAGAAGGAAGCATCTCCATGGGCCATCAAACAGAGGATGTTATCGGGTTTTGTGTTGACTTCATTCCTGGCCTTAAGAAGATAGGTCTCCCTAAATCGCGGTATGAGGGGAGACTGATTGGAAAAGGTACTCTTGGAAGAGACTCAATAATATGCAGGGATGGATATTCTTGGTCTCAAGCACACTACACAGTTCTACAGAACTCTACCTTGGTGACCCCGTATGTCGATGAACACAAGAACAGTCTGCGCTCCAAACACCCGGAGCAGTGCAACGACTGGATTACATGTGAACACATCAGGACTTTCAGCAGTTGGTTGGAAACACGTCTCAGAGGTGACAAAACTGTTTGTGATGAGTTCTACTTGTTGTCCAGGGGACCATCTTTGACTGTATTGACTTACAAAGGATACGAGATAAATGGGAATACATTTTACACGATTGCCCAAGATCAAAAGAGCACCGACCAAAACAGCGGTGTCCGCTTTGATGCAGCAACCGAGAGCGGAAAGGACACATATTATGGTTACATAGTGGACATATGGGAACTTGACTACGGACCTGATTTTATGGTCCCTTTGTTTAAGTGAAAATGGGTCAATCTGTCAGGTGGCGGGGTACAGGTAGACCCACAGTACGGAATGACAACAATGGATCTGAAAAATCTTGGGTACACTAACGAACCGTTCGTCCTAGCCAATGATGTGGCACAGGTTATCTATGTGAAGGACATGTCTACCAAACCTAGAAAAAGAAAAGATAAGGAAGCGAATACATCATACGATGAGCCAAAGCGCCACATAGTTCTTTCAGGAAAAAGGGACATCCTGGGAGTGGACGGCAAGACAGACATGTCTGAAGATTATGAAAAGTTTCATGAAATTCCTCCCTTCAATGTCAAGGCTGACCCAAGCATCCTGATAAACAATGAAGATTATCCATGGTTACGGCGCAATAAGCAAATGACACAAGTGAAGAAAAAGTGAAGACTTTCTCCCGCAACTATTATGATGATACCATGCCAACTTTGTAACACACGAACATGCTACCATTGTCCGTTTTGTACATGCACATGCTATGTGGGTGAAATTATGATACCATGCCAACTTTTAACCTTTTCAGAGTTCATTTGAAATGCTTTAATGTCTTATGGTTCGGCCCTCGTAATACCATGACCATTAGTCCCTGGCCCATGCCAACTTTCAACTTTCTAAAACTAATGGCACTAATAGAAAGTTTATAATTTTGCTCCTCGCCCTGGCCCATGACCATTAGTCCCGGTTTGTGCCACAAACCGGGACTAAAGGGTTGGTCCGCGTTGCGGGCAGAGTTTAGTTCCACCTCTCCAACCGAAGGGGGCTCACACCGGTTTATAAGCCCTTCCCTCTCTGCCTTGTTGAGCTCCTCTCAAAGTGAAAATAGATGCCCTAATAGAGAAAAGTTTAACCTAAATTCATAGTGAATTTCTCTGTAATTCAAAGAAATTTACTATGAATTTAGGTTGAATTTTCTCTATAAGCGCATCTATTCTCATTTTTTAGTAAGTTAATCACAAACTTGTGATTCAAACAATTTTCAAAGAATTCAAATTTTAACTATTCAAATTTGAAAACTAATGGCACTAACAGAAAGTTTATAATTTTTCTAAAACTAATGGCACTAACAGAAAGTTTATAATTTTGCTAACCTAAAAGCAAACAGAATTAAAAATTAAAGAAAAAAACAATAGGAAATAAATAATGCAAAAAACAAATCTAAAAAATAGGAAATAAACTATTTTTATAGTAAAGTTAATCACAAAATAAAATGGCACTAACAGAAAGTTTATAATTTTTCTGAAACTAAAAGCAAAAAGAATAAAAAAATAAAGCAAAAAACAAAAGAAAATAAATAATGCAGAAAACAAAACAAAAAAACTGGAAAAAATAGCAACAATAAGTATTTTGTTGTAAGTAGAGACAAAATCAAATAAATAAAGCAACAAAGAAAACAAAAAAACAAAAAAAGTGTTTTCAAATTTGAAAACTAATGGCATTAACAAAAAGTTTATAATTTTTCTAAAACTAAAAGCATAAAGAATTAAAAAATAAAGCAAAAAACAAAGAAAATAAAATAAATAAAGCAACAAAAAAAATGCCACCTACTGGGCCCCCACGGCCTGAATACGACTAGAAACCCATCAAAGGGCTAGGATTCAGGCCCGTAGGAGGCCCAGTAGGGCCACAGGCATAGTAGTGACAATTAAACTTTCGATGCCACAGCCGCACAAGGCCTTTGGTCCCGGTTGGTGGCACCAACCGGGACTAAAGGGGGGCATTGGTCACGGTTCGTGGCACCAACCGTGACCAATGCCACCCTTTAGTCCCGGTTGGTGCCACCAACCGGGACCAAAGGCCGCCGCTTCCCGCCCTTTGGGCTGCTGAAAAGAGGCCTTTGGTCCCGGTTGGTGGCACCAACCGGGACTAAAGGGGGGCATTGGTCATAGTTGGTGCCACGAACGGTGACCAATGCTCCGTCTATATATACCGCACTTGTGAAAATTTTGGTCCAGTTCTTCAATCCCGCCCCGATGACGCCGCCAGGCTGCCCCTCTGCTCGCCTCGCCGTCGCCGCCGTTGCCCCTGCCCCGCCCCCTAGCGCGCCCTGCCTCGCCGTCGTCGTCGTCCACCCGTCCGCCGCCCCCGAGCACCCCCCTGTGCCGCCGAGCCCGTCTGCCGCCCCTGAGCACCCTCTGGGCCTCGCCGTCGCCGCCGTTTCCCCTGCCCCGCCCTCGAGCACGCCCTACCTCGCCGTCGTCGCCAGCCGCCCGTCCGCCGCCCCCGAGCACCCCCTACGACCCCGAGACCGTCCGCCGCCCCCGAGCGCGCCCCGCCATCGCCCTCGCCCTCACCGACCCCGAGCCCGTCCTCGTCGCCGTCGCCCCCGACACCGTCCACACGCGTCTCCTCCCTGATCCCTCCGGGAGAGGTAGCTACCGCCCCATCCTCCCCCTTCCTTCCTTCCCTTCTCCTTAATTTGCAAAATATTGATATGATGTAGATGTATGTATGTATGAGTTGGGGAGAAAGTTTATAATTTTTGTTCATATATACTATAGATGTATGTATGATGAATTTTGATATTTTTTTGTTCATATATAATGTAGATGTCTATGTATGTATGGAATGATATCGATGGATGTATGTATATAGAACATTCGTAGAAAATATGACGAATCCAATATGACCAATGTCCCCCTCCCGTTCACTAGGGAACACTAACTCTCTCGGAGAAAAAAATGTTATCGGGGAAAAAAATGTTATCGGGGTCGAGGGTCGTCGAACATGAGAGGAAGAAGAGGATAAAAAAGAAGAGGAAGAAAAAAAGAGAGGGGTCGATGGTCGCCTAGCGGTCAGGGTCGAGAGGGGGTCTTGGGTCGCCGAGAGGGGAGAGGAAGACGAGGACAAATAAATAAGAAGAAGAAAAAAGAAGAAAAAGAAGAGGAGAAGAAGAAAGGAATAGAGGAGAAGAAGAGAAAAATAGAATATATATTCTATTTTCTCTTTTCTCCTCTATTCCTTTCTTCTTCTCCTCTTTTTTTCTTCTTTTTTTTCTTCGACACGTGGGGGGGGGGTCGAGAACATCGGACATTCATGAGAGAGGCGAGGAAGAAGGGGAAGAAGAGGGAGAAGAAGAGGAGAGGAAGAAGAGGAAGTCTTCTCCTCTATTCTTTCTTCTCTTCTTTTTTCTTCTTCTTCCTATATGTATTAGTTTTTTTATTTAGGTTGTTAATTAGTAGATATTAATTTTGTTCATATATGTATGGGTGCATGTGATATGTATGTATGTATGTATGTATGTATCGGGTATGTCGTAGTCGATATATCCCCTACCCGATAACTTCGACATGAGGGGGTCGAGAGGGGGTCTAGGGTCGCCGAGGGGTCGAGGGTCGTCGAACATGAGCGGAAGAAGAGGATAAAAAAGAAGAGGAAGAAGAAAAAAAAGAGGAGAAGAAATAATAGAGGAGTTCTTCTCCTCTATTCTTTCTTCTCCTCTTTTTTTTTCTTCTTCTTCCTCTTTATTTTATCGGGAACGAGGGTCGTCGAGGGTCGTCGAGCGGTAGAGGAGAAACCCTAAATAGAAAGTATCGTTGGTGTGAGATACATGTACCGTCGGTGTCGGACACTACATCCATGTCCCACAAGTGGCGCGGGCTTCGACGCCCACGTCACTTGTGGGACGTGGATGTAGTGTCTGACACCGACGGCCACATGTATCTCACACCCACGATACTTGCTATTTAGGGTTTCCTCTACCGTTCGGCGACCCTGACCCTCGACGACCCTCGTTTCTTTCTTCTTCTTCTTTTTATTCTTCTTCCTCTTCTTCTCTTTTTTTTCTTCTTCTTCCTATTTATTTTATCGGGAACGAGGGTCGTCGAGGGTCAGGGTCGCCGAACGGTAGAGGAAACCCTAAATAGCAAGTATCGTGGGTGTGAGATACATGTGGCCGTCGGTCTTCTTCTTTTTTCTTCTTCTTCCTCTTCTTCACTTTTTGTTCTTCTTCTTCCTCTGTATTTTATCGGAAATGAGGGTCGTCGAGGGTCAGGGTCACCGAGCGGTAGAGGAAACCCTAAATAGAAAGTATTGTCGGTGTGAGATACATCTGGCCATCGGTGTCGGACACTACATCCACGTCCCACAAGTCGCACGGGCTTCGACGCCCACGTCACTTGTGGGATGTGGATGTAGTGTCCGACACCGATGGCCACATGTATCTCACACCCACGATACTTGCTATTTAGGGTTTCCTCTACCACTCGGTGACCCTCGACGACCCTCGTTCCCGATAAAAAAAAGAGGAAGAAGAAGAAAAAAAGAGGAGAAGAAAGAATAGAGGAGTTCTTACTCCTCTATTCTTTCTTCTCCTCTTTTTTTTCTTCTTCCTCTTCTTTTTTTATCCTTGAAGCGTTGTCAAGGCCACCCCAAACCCTAGAGAAGCAGCGTCGAGGCCACCCCAAACCCTAGAGAAGCAGCGTCAAGGCCACTAATTAATATTAGTTCTACGTTTTCCACTAATATAAACATCTGTCATGTTTGAATAATAATTGCCATGTTGTCATTATTTGTAGAAACTATGGACACCGCCCGAGACAAAGTACAAGAAGAGTTGTTGTGGGACATAATCGCACGAGGAAGTGATGCCATCGTCTCATTGTTTCTCAACGACACCGATGGTCTGGAAGCAGCTGGCTATGATTATGATGGCTCCGGTGACCTAATGCCAGTGCAAGAAGGAGACCATGAGGACGGCTCCGGTGACCCAATGCCGGTGCAAGAAGGAGACCATGATGACGTCTCCGGTGACCGAACCGAGTCCGTCCAGGTATATATATTAGTTAAGCTTCTGCTGACTAGCTAATTGTTGCATTCATTGTTTTGGTATGTACACATATTAATTAAGTATTTGTTCTTTTTTCTAGCCCTCCGGATCGAGCACAACTTCAGTAAAGAGACGAGGCCCAAAGAAAAAGTTGAGCTCGGATGAAAAGTTTGAGATCATAGCAATCGCGCCCGATGGCCAACCGATTGAACCCCTCCGGACAAAGAGCGCATTTGTTGCTCAGTGCGGGGTTTTGGTTAGGGACAAGATCCCGATCAGCATCTAGCAATGGTTAAAGCCGGCTACAGAAGACCCTGAGGTGTCTTATGTCAATGATATGCAGAAAAATGATCTTTGGACTGAGCTGAAGTCAAATTTCACCCTACCGCCAGAGGATGATCCAGAGAAGCCAGTTAAAGAGCAATTAATCAAGTCTTTTGCACTTAAGAGGATGGCAGAACTATTCAGGAGGTGGAAGAAAGAGCTGAATAAGTTTGTCGAAAATAAAGAGACACCAGAATTCAAGGACAGATATGACAATATTAGAGATCACTGGCCCGCATTTGTGGCCCACAAGACATCGGAAAAGAGTAAGAATATGTCGGCGACAAACAAGCAAAATGTTGCAAAGAAGAAGCATCACCATCGCACGGGGTCAGGTGGCTACCTCGTAGCCCGGCCTAAGTGGGCCAAGACTGAGAATGATCTAGTTGATAAAGGGATCGAACCAGAGACAATTAACTGGCCAGACCATTGCCGGACTTGGTTCTTCGGGGCTGGAGGAACCTTGGACCCTGTAACAGGGAAGTGCATTTGGACGAACGATCAAATGGACATACCAGTCAGGAAGCTTCAGCAGTATATCGAAGCAGCGCATCAAGGGACGTTCTTTCCAGATAGAGAGAACGACGAGCTCACAATGGCCCTCGGGAATCCTGAGCACCCTGGATGGACATGAGGCACGCCAGGCTCCATTCCATGGAAGGTTGGGTTTCTGGACGCAGGCGGTTACAAATCCCAGGAGAGGAGGAAAAAATTGCAGCAGACCCAAATGCAGGCGCTGCAAGCAAGGGTACAAGCGATAGAGGAACAAGAAGCAAATCGCAGCAAACGTACCGCCGAAGCTTCCCCCGAAGCAACCCTGCCATCTCAGCGGAGAAGCAGCGTGGCTTCCACCGAGCTGTTTCCGCCGGAGCATGCCTTGACGGCTCCTGCCAGCTATCCCGTGGATGCTATCATGGAGTCTCAAAATTGCCACCTTATGACACAATGGATGAATTTGAAGGTCAAGGTGGCTGTTGGCTCTGCTTATCCTACTGAACCCGGTGCAACTTTTCACTGCCAGCCAATTCCAGAAGGATATGCTAGGGTGATGGTGGATGAAATAACGGAGAGATTTGAGGACCTCCAGCTTGACCACCCTACCAGTGAAGGGGAGACTAGGCTGGGGTCTCCTCTGAAGACTCCATGCCTATGGCGGAAGGAGCTCATCAACTTTCCGAACTAGGCGCCTCCGCCTCGTCCTCCTCCGGCAAGTCAGGACACTCCGCCTCCTCCACCGCCTACTCCTCCGGCAAGTCAGGGCACCCCGCCTCCTCCACCGCCTCCTCCTCCAGCGAGTGACGGTCAGGGCACTCGACCGGCTCCTTCTCCGGCGCGTGGCGGCACTCCGCCTCCTTCTCCGCCTACGCCGACGCGCCCGAGCAGCCAGCCTCCTCCTTCTCCGCCTCGTCAGCAAGGGCGGAAGAGACTTGCCGCCACTCCGGCTGCTCCGGCGCGTCGTAGTCCTTCTCCTCCGCCTCGTAAGCAAGTAAAGAAGACAACCACTCCTTCTGCTCTGCCGGCGTCTAGCAGTACAGCTAGAGGCAGGAGGACATACAGATTCGGTCCTTCTCTAAAGACTCCAGAGAAGTTACCATACGAGAGGACCCCGGAGGAGAACGCCGAGATCGCGCGAGAAGAAGTGAGGAACTTCTTTGAAGGGGTGAAAGCAAAGAAACATCCACCTCCGGAGGAGAAGGTAGATCCGGTGAAAGCGAAGCTGTAACACCCCAATAATTTAACCAGGTTTTAGTTATTAAAATTTTGCCAAGAGTTTAAAATTTTTGCATGCAAGTATATCTCTGTTGATTTTCAAAACTTTTCTTTTAATATTAAGAAATTTTTCCCAAGTGGACCCTTCCAAAATATATTGGACTTATTTTTCCCTCTCATTTAAAAAACATCTCTCAATCAGGAGATTTATTTATAAAATTATTTCACCCTGAGCTTTATTCATTAAATGACTTGTTTTAAAATTTGGAGCTCTTTTTGAACTACAACCATTTGATATATTTAACTAAAAATTTCACCAAAATTTGGAGATATCATGTGATGTCTTAAATCATTTTTGTGCAATAATATATTTCATTCATTGGATATTTTGAGTTCTACACCAAGTTTTCAAATCTGGTCCAGTGGGCAATTTTACACTACAACCTATTTAAATATTTCTTTAAAACTTCTACCAAAATTAGGGGAGGTCAGTAGGAGCATATTATTCCACTTTGTGCAAAAACCTATTTATGTTCTTTGAAAAAATTGAGTGAATCATCCTCTTTTTCATTCTGGTCCAGCCTTGTGATTTCTACTGCAACCCTATTTAATTTTGCTCCAAAGATCTTGTGTTTTCTCCTACTTGTAGACAGCCCTACCAAACCCCTAAATCCAGGAGCATGCACCCATTGGATTAATTTTGGTTCATGAAATAATGTCATTTATTTCCTGTCCAGAATTGTAGTTTTGCAAGACCTTCACTAACAAGTTTGTGCTTTTCACAAACTAACCTCACCACTCTCTCTTGCATCTAAGGAGACCCTGATCTGGAGGATTTGGCCACCCCAAGAAGAGCCTAGGTGCCTGTGGCATTTTGTCAAACACCTGGAGAGCATAGCCAGATTTGGCATGGATTCAAGTTTACACTATGAACTTGGTCACCTGACCTAACAACAATGCCCATTCACCCTCTATCTAACCCTAACCTAGTCCTGTTTCTTCCCAGCCTCAACCGCGACCTCTAGCATGCTCTGGCATTACGTCGAGCATGTCCCGTGCACGCCCGGAGCGCGAGCAGAGCGTGCGTTTGGCACGCGTTTTGCACGTGCCGCGCCCGAGCCGATGCGTCGCGCCCCTGGCCTTGCCTCCACTGCAGAGCCACGCCACGCACTCCCCGCCTCACCACTACATGCCAGCCCGCCCTGGCACCCTACAGCGCCACCGCCAGAGCACTTTTGGCGGCACGCCGGCGTCGGCCGACAGCCTCTGCTCCATTCAGCGCCGCCCAAGCCACCCCGGCTCGCCACCTGGCCCCTGGCACAGCCCGAACTCATCCGCAAGCGTGTCCGCTAGCGTTCGTCGCTGCCACGACGCCATGCAAGCTACAGAGGGGCGGTTCGCCGGCGTCCTCATCCACCGCCGTGGAACCGACCTCGCCGCGCTATAAAAGGACGCCCCGAAACCTTCCGAGCACACAGGCGACTCTTAAGCCATCCCCTAGGACCCGTTGGGGCAGCCACTCGACCTGGGGAGGTCATCTTCCCCACCTCCGGCAGCAGCGACCGCCGCCATGGCCCCAACTCTTCCAGCGCCACCAGGGCCTCTCCCTCCCATTTCTCTTCACCAAGAACACCTCCTTCCTTCCAGGAACCCAACCCCCTACTTGATTTTGATCGGGAACCACATTCGCCCCAAAACCACTCTGCCACCGAAGCCTCCTCCGCCGCGAAGCTCGCCGCCGGCAACTCCCTCCGTCCCCACCGGCCTGGCGACCACCGGGAGGACCGCCCTGGAGTGTCAGATCCATCCCCGCCCTCGGGGCCCCGCGAGGAGCCGCCAGTCGCCGGCGACGATCGCCGGAGCTCCGCCTCCGCTCGGGACAGAGAAAGAAGGGGAAAAAAGAAATAGGCAAACCTGACTAGTGGGCCCCCGGGACCCACTGTCAGTGTCTCACCGCGCCGTCCACGTGTTTAAGTGAAGGCGTAATCCACCCCAGTACGTTTCTCCCGCTTCGAAAGCGTATTCCATTCTGAAACGTTTTTCTTTTTCTGTTTTATTTAAAATCAGATTTGACCAAAACTTTGACTGGTTATATCTTTTTAAATACAACTCCAAATGAAATGATTCTTTTTCCTACCTCTCTCAAATTTCACCTAGTTTATTTTAAGATTTATTTGAAAAAATTTCAGAACAACTTTTGGTGCTGTTTTTATTTTGTGTGTTAATTCTTTTATATTGCTAAAATAGGATTTTTGAAGAGAGGAGAAATGTTTCAAGTTTTGGAGTGCACCCTGCCTTTCCACACATTGAAGGCAAGCATTCTGAACCCCGGCATAATATTTTTGTGTGTTCGATGACACGTTCATAACATCACCTCACTTTGGAGAAACTTGTTATTTCATGTGATATGATCATATGCATGGGTGCATGTTATTGATTTCCATGCTGTTGGAAATGGACACACTTGTGATGATAATCACCCTCATGTGCCTTGCATGCATACCGGCAGGAACCCGGGAAAACCTCTGCCTTGGGTAGGCATGAGTTTGTCGCCGGTCTCCGTCGGGACGGTTATGTCTGGTATGGCATGGCAAGGTGATATGAGCGGTGACTCTGTTGGTTGAAATATATTCGTCATGCTAATCATGCAGGGAATACTTAAACCTCCTGAGTCGACCGTAGATCGAGTCTTGTGCCAGTAACCCCCATACTTGTTTCGTACTACCACTCGTCTCTACAGCAAGTAGAGTACGGTTCAGTAAGTTGTCAACCTCTTTCTAGCACACACCGTACAGAGAGGCCATGGTGGAAGATACCGGTTGTAGCTGGTAGGCAGGCCACCTGGTCCGGGGGCATGGGTGTTTCCGGTTGGGACCGAGAGGGGAGGCCACCCCTTAGAGCGCGCGATATAAATTTGATCCCATGCTACGCGAGGTTGTAGCCTCCCCACTTAGAGTTTGCTTAACAGGTGTCGTGGGTGATTCCAGACACGTGTGAGATAAGCTGGTGTGTGCAAGTTAGGTGTGTTTTCAACAAAAAGACCGTAGACGGAATTAGTCCCGATGGACTAAAGAAATCCGTTACTCGTGGGTAAAGAGTACACCCTCTGCAGAGATTAAACCTATTCGAATATCCGTGTCTATGGTTAAGGATTACAGTCTGGGATGGGTCAAGTGTCGGTCTTAATGTCGGTCTTCGGAGGTGAAACTGTTAACCAGAACTGGAACTACTACTTGTGACTTGTGATAATTATGATTATTATTATTGTTGACTAACCCGTGATATTATTGTTATTATCGAGTATCTCTGGGATGGTTCTACCTCCGGGATATTCACTATGATTGTTTATTTTAAAGCCCTTTGTGTGGTGTCGCTCAGACGCCCGACTGTGGCATTTCTTTTAAAGCCCTTTATGTGGTGTCGCTCAGACGCCCGACTGTGGCATTTCTTTTAAAGCCCTTTATGTGGTGTCGCTCAGACGCCCGACTGTGGCATTTCTTTTAAAGACCTTTATGTGGTGTCGCTCAGATGCCCGACTGTGGCATTTCTTTTGAAGCCCTTTGTGTGGTGTCGCTCAAACGCCCGACTGTGGCATTTCTTTTAAAGCCCTTTATGTGGTGTCGCTCAGACGCCCGACTGTGGCATTTCTTTTAAAGCCCTTTATGTGGTGTCGCTCAGACGCCCGACTGTGGCATTTCTTTTAAAGCCCTTTATGTGGTGTCGCTAAGACGCCCGACTGTGGCTTTGCTTGTTATTTATTTCATAAATTTTAATACTACTATGTTATTGCAATTTTATAAATAACTTGCTTGCACGCATCAGAGATTTATTTATCTTTTGTGACTGACGTCATGAGCATAAAATATTTTCAGCACATCATTGTTATATTATACCTGTGTTCATAATGTTTGCGAGTACATTCAAAGTACTCACTGGCTTGTCCCTGGCTATTGTCTTGGCCAGATTTTCTTGCACGAAGAGGAGCGACGCGATGACAGCCCCGGAACCTAAGTAATGGAGATAGCAGCCTCGCGAAGATAGGAGTTAACCTGGTCAGCTGTTCCCGTGGGAAATGGAGTCCCATAGACACTGATGTTTCACAACCCGCTTCCGCCATCAACCACTAGAAACCATTTGTTGTACTCACAGGCCAGAATGGCCTTGTACTACATATTTTGTTTTCTGCTTGGAATTTCTGTATCAAGTTGGAGCCTCATCAGCTAACAGTAATCCTGGGGCTGATGAGCACGACGGTCTTTTCTGGAAATTTATTACCCGGAAAACCGGTCGTGACAGACTTGGTATCAGAGCCAGGCTGACCATTGGCTAATCCTATCTTAGCCAGGTCGAAAAACTTAGGCAAACCAACCCACTAGACCTTAGCCAAACCCCAGCCAAGCTTCTCGTGCAAGATAGCCACACAGTAATCCCGACACTTTTGGCAGTCGGTGCCCAACCTATCAGCCTAGCCTGTCGATCGCACACCAGTGACCAGCACCAAAGGCCTCATTCGCAAGCGTGCGGAAGAAGACTCCGTCCCCTTTTTCCTATAAAAAGGGCACGCTAGTCTCAACCCAGCACAGCACAGCCGCTACCCCAAACCGAGCCACAATGCCTGGCCCCATAGTGCACAACGAGACCACAGCAACCAACCTTGGAGGTTTTGTGACCATCCTCGCAAACCTCACCCGTCGTGCCTATGCGTTAGAGGAGCCACCAGAATATGTTGTGTACCAAGGACCCATGAGCGGTGAAGACCGTCAATTCTGGGCCACTGTACACATCTACGGTAGGGGTCTAGCACCCGAACGCCCCTACAGGTTCACCGGAAGAACAACTTCCTTTGAGCCACAAGCCATACAACTAGCTGCTCGAGAGGCTATAGTTCATCTCAGGCACTTGTCGCCCAGAGTTAGCTGTCGCTCGTTCCACTACTACCCCAGACGTGAAGGGTATGGTAGACCACCCCAAGTTGCCAACGGAGATCACGAGACGGACCCCACATTGTTGCACCTAGTGCGCTATGTAAGTGCACTAGAGGAACTGTGCGATCAAATCACTATTGATTTAATTGCAGCTCGTGGAGAGCTGGTTCGTCGAGCCCCGGCGAGAGAAGAAAACGAGCCCAACGCCGACAACCCAGTCGTGCTGTTTGGACAACCGATCGAGACCCCGAGATCAGCTCCAGCCATCAGCCGAGATGCTTTGATGACCCCAGAAGTGCTTCGTCGCCTTTTGGGAGCACACTCCAACGGGGTTGTGGCCAACAATCCCCGCGATGGTCATCATCACTACCCCGACCCTGCAGTTCCTCCGCCATCTCCGACTAATCCCGGCAGTGAGACACGTGGAGAAGCCTCGACATCCACCAGGCACGCCCGTTTAGACATAAACGAGGTAGACTAAGCCGTACGAGTAGTACCGAGTCTCAGTGTATCCTCGCTTGTAATCGTGCGACCGTGTATATTAACGCAGCCTGTCGTTGTGCCTCTGTTTAATGGTAGCCTTGCGTATTTCTTTGTCAGCGCATAGTTGCACATTTTCCGGGCACAACTACCAAAACCAACCCGACGACAACCACAGTAACACGTCTCTTTATGAGATATGTGTATCTCTGACACTGACCTGACCTTTGGAGCTAAGCTGGCAAATTTATTACCTTTCACCACGGTAAAACGAATCCGGCTCCATTGCTATATAAAGGCCACCTTGTGACCTTACCCAGCAACCCTCACCTTGTGCACCACACTCACAACTTTTTCCTGTCATGCCGAGCCCCAGCATTCATCTGAGAACCCCAGATGCAACCCCAGGTAGCTTTGTCAAAATATTGTGGGATTTTACCCGCAGTACCATGGGTTCTACCCAGCCACCCCAGTACGAGCTGTTCAAATCTAGAATCACCCCATCCACCTCGGAATATTGGGCAGCAGTACACATTCCTCCTGTAGACCCCAACCAAGATCCAACAGAAGTTTCCTTCGTGGGGAAATCTATGCCAACCCCACACCTGGCCATAGAAGCTGCTGCGAAAGAAGCGATTGCTCGTCTTCGATCCGCAGTACCCTATGCCCGCGAACGAGGATATTATTACTTTCCGAGCCGTGCAGCACCCGGAGAAGTAACGTCTTTTCCCGGTGGGCGTATTGAGAGAGACCCAGTTCTGGCCAACCTTATCCAGTACATCATCGCTCAAGAGCATTTGAACCAACGAGTGATGGATTATCTCCAGGATCTCACTGATCTGAATCCTCAGATTGCCATCGGCAGACCACTGAGGCCCGACCCGGAGAGACGCATACATCGACTGGTCAATCCACTTCCTCCGATAGAAGAGGAGTGTATCCCTTTACCAGAGACATTTTATCAGGACCCCACCCAGTTACCGTTTTCATTTTAGACGTCACTACTGTATTTGTTTTTGCAGCATTTATATTTGCGTGTATCTTATGCATGGTACCCCAAATTTGTGCGACGAGTCGAGTATTTAGTTTCTACTGGTATGAGTAATTTTTCTTCGTGATTAACTTGTGTAACCGCGAAAGATCCTAGTATGAGTTTTCTTTTTACTGAATTGCTGCATCATTTATCCCCTCACTACGTGGATTATTATTATTTTTATTCACGCAGCACCACGGCAGCAGTCTCACAACCGCTCGAACGCATATGGAACTTTTGTTTTTCACAACGGCTCTTAGCAAATCTCGAGGACGAGATTTTTCTTAAGGGGGGTAGTATTGTAACACCCCAAAAATTTAACCAGGTTTTAGTTATTAAAATTTTGCCAAGAGTTTAAAATTTTTGCATGCAAGTATATCTCTGTTGATTTCAAAACTTTTCTTTTAATATTAAGAAATTTTTCCCAAGTGGATCCTTCCAAAATATATTGGACTTATTTTCCCTCTCATTTAAAAAAACATCTCTCAATCAGGAGATTTATTTATAAAATTATTTCACCCTGAGCTTTATTCATTAAATGACTTGTTTTAAAATTTGGAGCTCTTTTTGAACTACAACCATTTGATATATTTAACTAAAAATTTCACCAAAATTTGGAGATATCATGTGATGTCTCTAAATCATTTTTGTGCAATAATATATTTCATTCATTGGATATTTTGAGTTCTACACCAAGTTTTCAAATCTGGTCCAGTGGGCAATTTTACACCACAACCTATTTAAATATTTCTTTAAAACTTCTACCAAAATTAGGGGAGGTCAGTAGGAGCATATTATTCCACTTTGTGCAAAAACCTATTTATGTTCTTTGAAAAAATTGAGTGAATCATCCTCTTTTTCTTTCTAGTCCAGCCTTGTGATTTCTAGTGCAACCCTATTTAATTTTGCTCCAAAGATCTTGTGTTTTCTCCTACTTGTAGACAGCCCTACCAAACCCCTAAATCCAGGAGCATGCACCCATTGGATTAATTTTGGTTCATGAAATAATGTCATTTATTTCCTGTCCAGAATTGTAGGTTTGCAAGACTTGCACTAACAAGTTTGTGCTTTTCACAAACTAACCTCACCTCTCTCTTGCATCTAAGGAGACCCTGATCTGGAGGATTTGGCCACCCCAAGAAGAGCCTAGGTGCCTGTGGCATTTTGTCAAACACCTGGAGAGCATAGCCAGATTTGGCATGGATTCAAGTTTACACTATGAACTTGGTCACCTGACCTAACAACAATGCACATTCACCCTCTATATAACCCTAACCTAGCCCTGTTTGTTCCCAGCCTCAACCGCGACCTCTAGCATGCTCTGGCATTACGTCGAGCACGTCCCGTGCACGCCCGGAGCGCGAGCAGAGCGTGCGTTTGGCACGCGTTTTGCACGTGTCGCGCCCGAGCCGATGCGTCGCGCCCCTGGCCTTGCCTCCACTGCAGAGCCACGCCACGCACTCCCCGCCTCACCACTACACGCCAGCCCGCCCTGGCACCCTACAGCGCCACCGCCAGAGCACTTTTGGCGGCACGCCGGCGTCGGCCGACAGCCTCTGCTCCGTTCAGCGCCGCCCAAGCCACCCCGGCTCGCCACCTGGCCCCTGGCACAGCCCGAACTCATCCGCAAGCGTGTCCGCTAGCGTTCGTCGCCGCCACGACGCCATGCAAGCTACAGAGGGGCGGTTCGCCGGCGTCCTCATCCACCGCCGCGGAACCGACCTCGTCGCGCTATAAAAGGACGCCCCGAAACCTTCCGAGCACGCAGGCGACTCTTAAGCCATCCCCTAGGACCCCTTGGGGCAGCCAATCGACCCGGGGAGGTCATCTTCCCCACCTCCGGCAGCAGCGACCGCCGCCATGGCCCCAGCTCTTCCAGCGCCACCAGGGCCTCTCCCTCCCATTTCTCTTCACCAAGAACACCTCCTTCCTTCCAGGAACCCAACCCCCTACTCGATTTTGATCGGGAACCACATTCGCCCCAAAACCACTCTGCCACCGAAGCCTCCTCCGCCGCGAAGCTCGCCGCCGGCAACTCCCTCCGTCCCCACCGGCCTGGCGACCACCGGGAGGACCTCCCTGGAGTGGCGGATCCATCCCCGCCCTCGGGGCCCCGCGAGGAGCCGCCAGTCGCCGGCGACGATCGCCGGAGCTCCGCCTCCGCTCGGGACAGAGAAAGAAGGGGAAAAAAGAAATAGGCAAACCTGACTAGTGGGCCCCCGGGACCCACTGTCAGTGTCTCACCGCGCCGTCCACGTGTTTAAGTGAAGGCGTAATCCACCCCAGTACGTTTCTCCCGCTTCGAAAGCGTATTCCATTCTGAAACGTTTTTCTTTTTCTGTTTTATTTAAAATCAGATTTGACCAAAACTTTGACTGGTTATATCTTTTTAAATACAACTCCAAATGAAATGATTCTTTTTCCTACCTCTCTCAAATTTCACCTAGTTTATTTTAAGATTTATTTGAAAAAAATTCAGAACAACTTTTGGTGCTGTTTTTATTTTGTGTGTTAATTCTTTTATATTGCTAAAATAGGATTTTTGAAGAGAGGAGAAATGTTTCAAGTTTTGGAGTGCACCCTGCCTTTCCACACATTGAAGGCAAGCATTCTGAACCCCGGCATAATATTTTTGTGTGTTCGATGACACGTTCATAACATCACCTCACTTTGGAGAAACTTGTTATTTCATGTGATATGATCATATGCATGGGTGCATGTTATTGATTTCCATGCTGTTGGAAATGGACACACTTGTGATGATAATCACCCTCATGTGCCTTGCATGCATACCGGCAGGAACCCGGGAAAACCTCTGCCTTGGGTAGGCATGAGTTTGTCGCCGGTCTCCGTCGGGACGGTTATGTCTGGTATGGCATGGCAAGGTGATATGAGCGGTGACTCTGTTGGTTGAAATATATTCGTCATGCTAATCATGCAGGGAATACTTAAACCTCCTGAGTCGACCGTAGATCGAGTCTTGTGCCAGTAACCCCCATACTTGTTTCGTACTACCACTCGTCTCTACAGCAAGTAGAGTACGGTTCAGTAAGTTGTCAACCTCTTTCTAGCACACACCGTACAGAGAGGCCATGGTGGAAGATACCGGTTGTAGCTGGTAGGCAGGCCACCTGGTCCGGGGGCATGGGTGTTTCCGGTTGGGACCGAGAGGGGAGGCCACCCCTTAGAGCGCGCGATATAAATTTGATCCCATGCTACGCGAGGTTGTAGCCTCCCCACTTAGAGTTTGCTTAACAGGTGTCGTGGGTGATTCCAGACACGTGTGAGATAAGCTGGTGTGTGCAAGTTAGGTGTGTTTTCAACAAAAAGACCGTAGACGGAATTAGTCCCGATGGACTAAAGAAATCCGTTACTCGTGGGTAAAGAGTACACCCTCTGCAGAGATTAAACCTATTCGAATAGCCGTGTCCATGGTTAAGGATTACAGTCTGGGATGGGTCAAGTGTCGGTCTTAGTGTCGGTCTTCGGAGGTGAAACTGTTAACCAGAACTGGAACTACTACCTGTGACTTGTGATAATTATGATTATTATTATTGTTGACTAACCCGTGATATTATTGTTATTATCGAGTATCTCTGGGATGGTTCTACCTCCGGGATATTCACTATGATTGTTTATTTTAAAGCCCTTTGTGTGGTGTCGCTCAGACGCCCGACTGTGGCATTTCTTTTAAAGCCCTTTATGTGGTGTCGCTCAGACGCCCGACTGTGGCATTTCTTTTAAAGCCCTTTATGTGGTGTCGCTCAGACGCCCGACTGTGGCATTTCTTTTAAAGCCCTTTATGTGGTGTCGCTCAGACGCCCGACTGTGGCATTTCTTTTAAAGCCCTTTATGTGGTGTCGCTCAGACGCCCGACTGTGGCATTTCTTTTAAAGCCCTTTATGTGGTGTCGCTCAGACGCCCGACTGTGGCATTTCTTTTAAAGCCCTTTATGTGGTGTCGCTCAGACGCCCGACTGTGGCATTTCTTTTAAAGCCCTTTATGTGGTGTCGCTAAGACGCCCGACTGTGGCTTTGCTTGTTATTTATTTCATAAATTTTAATACTACTATGTTATTGCAATTTTATAAATAACTTGCTTGCACGCATCAGAGATTTATTTATCTTTTGTGACTGACGTCATGAGCATAAAATATTTTCAGCACATCATTGTTATATTATACCTGTGTTCATAATGTTTGCGAGTACATTCAAAGTACTCACTGGCTTGTCCCTGGCTATTGTCTTGGCCAGATTTTCTTGCACGAAGAGGAGCGACGCGATGACAGCCCCGGAACCTAAGTAATGGAGATAGCAGCCTCGCGAAGATAGGAGTTAACCTGGTCAGCTGTTCCCGTGGGAAATGGAGTCCCATAGACACTGATGTTTCACAACCCGCTTCCGCCATCAACCACTAGAAACCATTTGTTGTACTCACAGGCCAGAATGGCCTTGTACTACATATTTTGTATTCTGCTTGGAATTTCTGTATCAAGTTGGAGCCTCATCAGCTAACAGTAATCCTGGGGCTGATGAGCACGACGGTCTTTTCTGGAAATTTATTACCCGGAAAACCGGTCGTGACAGAAGCGCACTCTGGCTTCCCTGACAAAACCACCAAAGTCTCCGCCGAAAGGAAACTATGAGCGCATTATTGGAAAGGAATTTGCCGAAGCAGAGCGGTCGGGAAGTACTGTCAATGATCAAAGGCTGAAAGAACGACGATCTAGGAAACAAATTGCCCAGCTCGGCGAACAAGCAAAGTAATCGTGCCCCCCGCTCAAGGTGCCTAGCGCCAACGTCGCTAATGATCCGAGGATGGTGCCCGGTTATAGCAATCTTGGCAATTACCTGCCCGATGATGTACATTATGAACTCATGGAGGTGCAGGTACAAAGATACGAGTACGGGAAGCCTCTTGTCAAAGATGAAAGATATCTATCAACGATGATGCGAAGATTGCATGATTGGTACTTGAAAATCTGCAGAGACTCTGGGGGGAGGAGTACTTTGTATGTGAAAGTTAAAAAGGAGCATGACCTCGTTGGAATTGAACTGTTGCATGTTCCATTTGAGGAGTTCTTTCAGTTTTTCAAAAAATTGGCCCTTGATAAAACAACGGTCACCTGCTACTGTTTGTAAGTAGTACTACTTCTGTCATCAAGTCTCTCTATATAGCTCAGCTCTTTCATTGCATGTATTTATAATCATCCTCACTATAATATGCAGATTGAAGATCGCCGAATTGAAGAAAAGACAAGTCGGTGATATTGGGTTCATTAACACATATCTCATAGATGCAACTCAGGTTAAATTTCATGCCGCAGATACCGAGGCCAACTTGCTATGATTGTTGGTAATAAATGAAAACAAAGATATAATACTCTTTCCTTACAACTTCAAGTGAGTGTTACTGTGTTGTGCGTATTCGGTTTCCCTTATATATTAGTCAAGGTTATAGTAATGTAATTGATGAGTTATGCATGTGTGTGCAATTACCACTATATTCTCCTAGAGATTAAGCTTGAGTAGGGACTAGTAACTGTCTTAGACTCAAGACGAAAAGATCCCCAGGACTATGCGGACATGACTCAAATGCTCGAGAAGTAAGTTAAATCGATCATTATCCACCATATCAGCAACTTTGTTCATTTCCTGATATATCAAGTAATTGTTTTCTTTGTCTGGCAGGGTTTGGAAAAAATTCTCCAAAAAAGCTCCAGGACTCCCGAAGAAGCTGAAATTTAGACACCCGAAAGTAAGTACTATAGTAGCATGTTCCGCGCATCTCCTGTTGATCTGGCATTCTTGCTTATCAGTTTGATTGACTTCTATTTCTTGTAAAGTGGTTGTGGCAGGAACGAGGGAATGATTTCTGTGGATACTACGTTTGCGAGTCCATCCGCCACACGACCTGTGAGTGGGGCTACACTAACGAACAATATGAAGTACGTAAATAACAACATTCACAATTTTATTTTATTACCATCATTTGTGTTGAGTTTCATTCATTCATATATATATGTACTGACCCCCTTCTTCAAATTAGATGTTTCCGAAGCGGGATGAACTCCTAGCACCAGCTCGCATGCCAGCAATTCAAGAGGAATTGGCGGCATTCTTTCTTGACCACGTGATCGCTGAAGACGGAGAATACTATGTGGACCATGAGTCCGTATGATTATATTTGTAAGAGATAATTATTGTATATATGTAGCCGGTAGTGTCGGATAGATATACGAGAACTTGCTGTTCGACCAATCTCTCGGAGAAGGAGAGGTGGTCGATATCACTTCTCTCTGTATGCATATATGTTCATGACGATCTTCTGTTTCCTTCGTTTGCTTACGAGCTAGCTAGCGTGTCTAGTCCTCTCTATACGTATGTATAGTACGTAGCGTCGACCAAGCACGGACATAAGAGAGGACACTTCTCTCTATTAATTATAGCTAGCTAACACAATATATGAAACACCTAAATTAACCACCCAAAACCCCCAAACCCCGCCCCCTTAAAAAAACAAAAACCCCAGCCATAGAAATGCTGACGCGTGGATGCCTATTGGTCCCGGTTGGTGCCACCAACCGGGACCAAAGGGTCTCCTGCCTGGGCTCCGCGCACAGGCCACGTGGAGGCCCATCAGTCCCGGTTCTGGATTGAACCTGGACTAAAGGGACAGGGCATTAGTACTGACCCTTTAGTCCCGGTTCAGGAACCGGGACAAAAGGCCCTTACGAACTGGGACAACAGGCCCTTTTTCTACCCGTGTATAGACATTTGGAATGCACTCAAATGTTGGTATGAGTAGGTTACATGCATTATACAGCAAGCAAAAAAATTTAATTGGACATAACATGGATTCATACTACCGAATAGCATTTAATTGCACTAAATTGTTGGTATGAGTAGCTTTAAATAGCATTTTTATAGTAAAACGGGGCAAGACTCTCTCTTTGTGTGGTGTGAATAGTTTTATTTTTTTCATTTTCTTTTTGGTTGAGGGAAGTGCAAATTGATTTGGTACGTACAAGTACAATATTACACGTTAGGCTTGTCCCTAAAATTCAACCCGCGCCTTGTTATATCCTAAAAATTTAGATATCGTGCTCCCAAAACTGGCGCCTTCACAACCCGTGCCTTGATATCCCGAAATTAGAACGCGCGCGAAAACTCCCTCCAGCTGCCAAATCCCGACACGCGAAATCCTCCTTCTAACCCTGAGCCGAAAGGGCCGCTAGTTCAAATCAGTGCGGGGTACTTTTGTAACACACCCTACATTTTGGACAAGCGCGTCCCTAAGTCATGGTTCACCCCCTCCCATCGCCTCCTTTTTGGCATTCGAAATCCCAGGCCGCCATAACCTCTCCGCTCCAGCCGCGAAACCCCACCCTCCTCTGTCCACCACATCACCACTACCCAGCCGGAGCCTCTTCCCCGACGACGTCATCCACCGCAACAGCTCGACGTCCCTCGTCCACCTCCCCGGATGAGGATCCGTCATCCATCTCATCGTCCCGCCGATTCAGCCGCCCCGTCCTCCACCTCCAAGGAGTTGATCCAACGATCGGCTCGTCTATCGCGGCTGCTCCATGCCCACAGCGCCACCTTAACCTGCTCCACCGGAACGGCATCATCCTCACCAACTCCTTGGATGAAGCCGAGGCCTACTCGGCTCCACCAAAGAGGTTATAAACTCATCACATCGCACCTTCTCCTTAGCTCGACCTCCCGACACCAACAGTGCTCCATCCCGCACCCCCATGGAGCGGCTACCTTGAAGATGGCACCGCGGGCGACATCTCCACGGCGGATCTCCCCCAGTGTGAGGCCCCTTCGGCGGCGGCGTCCATACCAGCCGGATTGCTGCTGCTGCGCCGGCACTCGCTAGATCGCTCGCTCGCCCAGCTGCTGCTGCTCCGGCTCTCGCTCGCTCGCTCATGCTGCTGCTGCTGCTCTCCCCCTCGCTCGTGCTGCTGCTCTACTCCGATTTAGCTACACTTCAGTCGAATGAATCGACTTTTAGATCAGTTGATTTTCAGGGGGTGGGGGGGGGGCTCTCTGGAGTTAAGGAAGAACCACCCGCAGCGGGGACGGGGGCTCGCCAGAGAGGTACCCCACTATCTATCTTAGGGTTCAGGGTGGGGCGGGGGGCCTATAGGGCTGGCCGGGGCGGTAGAGGACCGGCGGTGGGGAGTTATTTCGGGGCGGCGAGGCGACGCTGGGGCCGGCGGTTCGGCCGGTGGTGGCTGGTGGCTGGCGGCTAGCGGCTCAGGGGGTGCAGGTTGAAGATGAACTGCAAGCCCTCCCTAAACTACATGTCAAGTGCCTCTCTGCTACCATTGCATTCAGTTTCAACAGTAACATTCAGATTCCATAGTAAATTTCAGTTTCGACAGTTAAGTTCAGAGTCAACAATTTTTACCTCATCTGTTGTAGTCAGGTGGTTTTTGGTGATGTAAATTTTACAGCTATTTTACATAATCTATTGGAGATGCTATTAGAATCCCACTTGAGATTGATGATGTCTGTCTTGTGCTACTTCAGCCTTAACGTCTTATGGCTCACCGGGGCTGCTCCAACAATAGAACGATCCATCACATTAGAGAAGTGCCCTGGACGCCGGCTACAGATTTCTTACATCTTCCTCCACACCTCCGACAACCACCTCTGCCTCAACTTCTTCAGCGACCAACCCAATGATGCCGAGGTCGACACGGCTACCGTAAAGAGGTTGTACACTTGTTGCATCACTTATTACTATACATTCATGTCGATCCATTAGGGCTATTTTGGTTCAACGGGAAAACATAGCAATAGGGAATTTTCCAATTGCACTCTACTATTCAATTATTCATGCATTTTGTTGAAAGGAATGAAGCAAAACATCCACCTAGACCTACTTTTCAAAATCCTATGCATGAAAACAAGACCAAGTGCACTAGTGGCAGAATAACAATCTAACTTACACACTTTCATATGGTTTCACTTTATTTTGGCCACGTTTCTTTGCATTCCTCTGCTCTTCAATTCCTGTAAACCAAACACTCAAGTTGACAGTAATCCTGTGTTTACAAATGCTCTGTTTACCATGTGCATTCCTACCCTATTCTGGTGTTTTTCCTATCCCTGTGTTTTTAGAATCATGCAAGCCAAATGAGCCCTTATAGAATTACTTCAGTTACAGGTAGGTGTCGAAGGGAACTTTGTGTGGTTTGTCCTGCTCCTGCCGCAACGTCGTCCACCTCAACTGAGCTGCTCCATCGACAGAAACATCCACCAAACTAGACATCATGACTCCTGACCGTCTTTCGCTGCCTCAGATCTCCTTCCTTGCCGCCGGCACCCACCGCAACGGCATCACCATCATCGACTCAGCAGATGAACCTGAGAAGTACACGGGTCCACAATAGAGGTCACACTCTTTTGTTTCTACTTATGTTATGCATTGCTTAAAATTACCTGCTACTTTATCGTCCTGCTCACCTCTTGGACTCCAAGTCAGGTCCAAATTAATGTGCAAACTTGAGTTCTAAATTAGTTGTGGGGCACATATCGAGGAAGCAATGAATAGTATCTCTGTCTAATATCTGGTTCACCTAGGGTATGCCTATGTTGTTCATCTTGGGTGGGAAACAAATAGTAATGCAATTCTCATCTGTCTTTTTATTAAATTAAAGCAATCATCAACCTGGTATCATTATTTTTGGATCCATCCACTGGTTGTTACCATCACTCTAAATTTCTGCATGCTCTCCTTACATAATCTCACCATATTTTTTTCGTATGCATGTTAGATATTGTACACAGTCATGCTGAACATGTAGATAAAAAGAGAAGAGTTTTGCCCGGTAATACAATGTCATGTAGACATCGCTCCATGGTGGGTTCAATGGCAAACCCTTCCCACCCCTCTCCAGATTGTAATCCAGAGGAAGATATCTGTTCTGAGGTGGATTCAGACGCCGTTGACCAGTCCTATTTACCCCCCAAGGTGTTTGCTCTACCTTGGCATGATGATGTTAGTCATATCATGCATATGTTGCCTTGCAGTGCCTACTTTTGACATCATATATGTCATCTGCTTAGTTTAGACATGTTCTGTGATGCCACCTGTTTAGTTTCTATGTCATATATGGGAATTGTGCAGTCTGATGTCTTTTAGCCAGCCATAATATATGTGAAATGTGCAATGCCATCCTGTTTAACTAGGCATCATATATTTGATTGATATCTTGCCCATCCTTTTATTCATTACATTTCCATTTGTCGACCATGTTTGTACATTAAACTACTCTTCCTATGAATCAGCCATTTGGGTGGGAGACTGAAAAATCTAGAGTGAAAACAAGGCCTTCAGCGCAGACAGTGCTATCTATCGAAGCATATCTCTTGTTGGGTCCCAATAGCTACTCAGAGATGGATTCAGAGACAGATGACCAGTCCTATTCCCCCACCGAGGTGTATGCTCTAACTTGGCACGGTTATACTTCTCATATCATGCATATGGTGTCTTGCATTGCATAGATTAGACATCATATACACAGTATTCAACACCATGTTCTTAGTTCAGACGTCATATCTAATGCCCTCTGTTTAGCATATAAATCACATATGTGAATTAAATGATGCGATCCTGATTACTTGATAACATGTAGGTGAGTTATGTCATGCGATCCTGTTTAGTTATTCATCATATCTTTGAATTATGTTATGCTATGCTATCCAATTTAGATAGACATCATATATGTGAAATTATGTCATGCTATCCGTTTTAGTTAAACAATATACATGTCAACTATTTCATGCCCTCTTTTTTCCACACTATCTATTGAATTTGTCTCTCATACAATGTTTGTAAATTCAACTATATTTCCTGTTTATCAGCCATTTGAATTGGAGCGGGTGATGCCAACATCTAGCGGAATAAAAACACGGTCTTCAAATAAAACAGTGCTACCTCTTGGTGGAGAAAGCACCCCGGTTGTACATGCACGAGAACCAGCCCTACCACACATAACCCAAACTCTCGCAGATTGTATACCCCTACTACGATGGACAGAGAACCAGCTTCACCCAATCTAACCCCAACCCCAGCAAATAGTAACCCAGTTCCTATTGACACAACACCATCTCCACCACAGAGATCCCAGACAAGAGCAGTTAGTAAGGCAGCTCCAGTGCCCAAAGGGCCAGTACTACCACGGCGAACCCCAACTCCACCAGTTAGTACGCCTATTCCTGTGGAGGAAGCACAATCAGCTAGTCATAGTTTAGCATCTATCGCATTTGATGTTGTTAAATCGTATGTGTGTATGTTCCCATCTTGGAAATATTATACTGAAGATCAAGGAAAATGCCAGTTGCAGGTGTTTGTCCAGGAGTTATGTGTAAGTAATGTTATTCATAGCAATTACTTCGCTTTGTCCCATAACTCCTACCTCCATGATGGTTATAATACATCAAATTTTCCCATTTTTCTCTATAGAGAAGGACTGATTTGGAAACTCAGGATGAGGTAACCTGTGCTAATACCTCTGCTATCTTCAAGAATGCTTGGTGGCAGTATTGGAATTACCTGAAGAAAACATACTTCACCGGCAAAGAAACTCATCAAATTCCCTTACGTTCTCCTGAGACACATTTACTGGATGATGACTAGGAACTCCTTGTTATGTACTGGTCCCGAACCAAGAATGTGGTAAGGTCTATGAGCTCATTTTCTATTTTTAAGTACTATATTCTTGCGTCTTACTGTACTCTGTTCATGTAGAACATGTGCCTAAACCTGAAGAACAACTATTCTAATTTAAGATTCCATTGCTATCATAGTTCAAAAAAGCGCTAGGCGTTAATTGTGTGTTTTGCCACCACCTTGCGCTTTACTGACCAAAGCACATGCTTATGCGCAGTTATGCATAGATTAAGCGTAGTTATGCGCAATGGGTTTTGCCAACGCCTAGAGCCTAGGCGTGCTTAAGAACTCGCTAAGGTGCGCCTTTTTTTAACTATGATTGCTATCATGCATACTGCTTTCCTCTTGTATCACTGTATTTACTCATACAAACTTATTTTTAAATTGAAGGATCCAATCAAAACTTCAATGGCACGGCAGGTATGTTCACGCATGTTTCTTTACCAAGCTTGCTCTTATCAATAGCTCTGTCGATTTCAATTTCAATTGTGTATACAGTTGACTTCTCATATCATGCACATTACTAGTATCACAACAGAGCCAATAGTGTTGTTGTACATGTAGACCCGTGGTACCCATCTGAAATCTTGTTGTGCCGTGTAGTTTCCCACACTTTGTATTCTTTCACTGCTGCTTTTTCTTGAACTGATATGATTTCAACTGTGTCTCTATTTGATTTGGCAAGACAATGCAGTGACCATAGGACATAGATATATGTTTGTTTGATGCTTTTATTATGTACTAGTACTTGGCAATAGAAGACTTGGTAGTTTAATC
Source organism: Triticum aestivum (assembly GCF_018294505.1). Classification (NCBI taxonomy): domain Eukaryota; kingdom Viridiplantae; phylum Streptophyta; class Magnoliopsida; order Poales; family Poaceae; genus Triticum; species Triticum aestivum. Next base: position 627,058,654 of record NC_057812.1, on the reverse strand, counting down.
ATGTCCACCTTACTAATGAACTGGTTCACCGAAATGAATTTCATATACTAGTACATGCTAAACTGTTATGTGTCTGCTTGTTTCTTCTTTTAGAATGCTGACAGATTATTGGGGAAGAGTGCCTTATTAAGCAATGGTAAAGTAAGTAATGACGATAAGGTTCAGGACAGTGACACATCCTTGTTGGTCTCCAACAAAGCTGATAAAATAGCTAAGGAAGACTATCTCGAAGACAGTGAGACAACCCCCAAAGTCCTCTCTTGGTTTAGTGTTGGAGTTGCTGGCCACTACCTCTTGCACAAGCTATTCAAATGCACTGTTTGAATCAGTTTGGTTTCTTGAGTCTCAAATACAAGCTGAAAGACATCGATCAGCTGTGCTGCGACAAGAAGCAGAAGGACTGCGGAAGTCCCTGGAGCATTCAGATGCATATTTTCTGGTGCAACAGCAGGCGTTGGAGGATTTTAGCGCCAAACAGGACAAAGCTATTAAGCTTGCTAAGCTTATTGCCAGCATGGTGGATACCACGTTTCTTGAGCTCTTCTGAAGTTGTTTCAGTTATGCTCTTGTTTTGTTGCCGTGTTTATTTACACTGGTGGCCAATTTTGACGGCCAGTGTATGTAATATGCTGCTTTGTTCCCTATATTTGCACTGGTGGCGAACTTTGATGCCTAGTGGATGTAATATGTGTAATAGCAGTAATAGGCTAGCGTTAATTGCTTGCTTATTTATTTCCTTATTGTCTTGTTTAGTTGTTTGCTTGTATTCACTGCAGTTCTTTTTCTGTGTTTTCTAGTGGCCACAATAACCTATTTTTCAAAACTAGGCCAAAATAATCATGGCAACACACGGACTGTTGTAACCATGGACCTCCTGCGGGCCATATGATGCATGGGCCTTCTACGGGCCGTAGGATCCATTGGCCTTCTATACGGGCCGTAGGATCCATGGGCCTTCTACGGGCCGTACGATCCATGGGCCTTTTACGGGCTGTAGGATCCATGGGCCTTCAACGGGGCGTATCGTCATTTCGCCAATCATGGGTCGTACTATTTGTGGACAATAACGGGCCGTTTATTGGTCGTATTTGATAACTCTATGAAAACAGCCCAATGGGTTTTTTTGACATGAAAACGGCCCAACGTATTAACGGGCCACAAACGGGCCGACTGTAACCACGGGCTGAATTTGTCCCACAAGCAGAAAATGACAGTAACGGGCCATAAGTAACCAAATGCTGGAAATGAGCCCAAGAATAAATGGGCCCCGAGAAGGACGAAAGATATCATGGGCTGGAAACGACCCAACGGAATAATGGGCCGTTAATGGGTATAAAGTGATACACTATTCATTACGGGCCAGTTTTACCACGGGCCATTAAGGGGTCGAGGGTTACTAAGGGCCTCATATGGGCAGGAAGACGTCATGGGCCATACATGGGCCGGAAGTTAAAACGGGCTGGAATTATATTGGACGGCCCAGATGACGCTACTGGGACTAATTCGGATAGGCCGTAAACAGGCCCTTGGATAGCGGGCTGTAAATGGGCTATATGCGAACATGCCGTTAACACTCTTGCCGTGGGCCCGCCCGCCACCTTTTGACCAAGTCAAACGGGCTGGCCTTTTCACATGAATGGGCCTCTGTTGTGCTGTGCCACGTGTCAGTGTGTCAAAGGCGCTTTGGGTCCAATGAGTGGATGACATTTTTCCCAACGGTGAGCCGACAAGTGTTTCCTGCAGCCAATGATGATTTTACACGTGGAAATCCCCATTGGTCGGGGCTGTTAACGGGTTATCGGATCCAAAACCGGACCCGATAGCTTAACGGCGTTCCGTTACGGTGGATGCCACGTGTCGGTCACCCTTGATGAAAGCACTTCTGTGACGCGCGATTAATCGTCATGGAAGTGGACAGTTCCATGATGATAATTTTGGTAATGTCATGGAACACTTCTACGACAGCACATGTATGACTATCTTGATTCTGTCATAAATTTGTCATTGATGTACATGCATGACAGAAAACGTGAGCTACTGTGACAAACACGTATCATCACGGAAGTGTATTTTTTTGTAGTGCTTGCTTACTACACCTTCTCCCTCGCCAACGCGTGCACGGTGGCTCTCAGCACGAGGAGAAACTTTTGCTTACAAGCGGTGGATGTGCAGCAGTTCATTTGGTGTCAGATCGCTAGAAGTACTACTATAGTACAACCATTATTGTTCGATTTCTGGAAGAGGCGAAGAGCCAAGCGCAAGGCTACCCATAGTGGGAGTAACATAAGTACGAGTACCTCCTTTTTTTTATTCTAGAAACAACCACATGCGAATATTGGACGGTAGTAGCATAGCAACTGAATCATAAATTGAAACCTTCCCGCCCGACACCAGCTGAGCCCGCCACTCCACATTGATGGCAAGTCAAGGCGACGCGACCTCTCACTACTTCCGCCGTTGAAGCAGCACGTCGACCGAGGGCACCGCCTGCTGCACGCATGACATTTCAGACTACACATACTTTGTGAGACAAAAGGTGGGGCCATTATTAATGATATAGTATTATACTAAAGGGACTAACTATTGTAAGCAGGCTCCGTATTAGGTTGGTTCTAGATGATCTGTCAACTTTATATAGTCGGATGTTGGTTATACTATTAACCATGCTCTAAGTGCATTGTGAGTCGGAAAATTTACTAAGTCCTTAATTAATAATTAACAGAGACATTAATTACTCAGCCGTTTCTCATTCTTTTGGATAGTGGGGCTATTATTGACTTGGACGTGGGGTTTGGGCCAAAGGCCTACTATTATACTACTTGGTATTACTCGCACGACCGACCTGACAAGCTCTACCCTAGCCACCATTGTATCATATGGCTTCGCACCATTCCAGATCTTAGCGCCGCAACACAATTCTTATCCATCCCTCCTTCCGGCGTGCACCGCGAGAAGGGACAGCAGTCCTCCGAACCCCGCCTTTCGTGATCCTGTACGCGAGAGGGGCGATCAGGTTTTTGGGGAGCACACTCCTGTGACTGCTGCTAGCGACGACTTCCTCAATGACAGCCTTCTTCCCCGACCTCGGTAACCTCTTCATCAATGACATTAGTGACAACATCAACCACAATGGTTCTGCTCCCGCTGGATAGTATGTGATTCTGTCCTCCTGGTTTAGTCCGCATAATTATTTTGATCTTTGCAATTGTCGTCATGATCTATTTACTGTTGATTCGGGTTACATCTCATAGTAAATTACTCCTATATTCAACAATCCAATCCAAAAACCTGATTATAGGCAATTTATTCTGAGTGGTTTTGCTCCGCTTTTGAAGCCACCTACTTTTAAGGGGGTGCAATATAAAAGGTGGCGCACAATAGCGGTATATTGGTTTCAGATCATGTACTGCTATGACGCCGCTAAGGGTAAGCCTGAGAGCGATCTTAATCCTACACAACGGGAAGCTTTTGAGAACATGGATACCCTCTTCAAAGCCGCCCTGCTGAGTGTTCTTGACGATTCCATTGTGGATTCATATATGTCGTTTGACAGTGGCAAAGACATGTGGGCTGCGCTCGAGGCCACGTTTGGGGCCTCGGGCGCTGGCAAAGAGTTGTAAGTCATGGAGCAATTCTATGACTATAGGATGACTAATGACTGCTCTGTTGTTCAGCAGACTCATGAGATACAATCACTCGCTATGGAACTTGAGTACTTCATGTGTGTGTTGCCGGGACCATCATTGCCAAGCTTCCACCTTCGTGGAACGATTTTGCTACTTCTCTGAAAAACAAGAGACATGAGTTTTCCATTTCGGATCTCATTAGCACTCTCCATTCTGAAGAGAAGGCAAGAGCAAAAGACACACGTGCTTAGGTCGCTAAGGGAGCTTCTAGTGCCCACATGGTACACAAGAAGAACTTCCAGCCCAACCAGCCCCAAAAAAGCAAGAACAAATCTTAGGGGAAAGGCAAGTTTGATGCAAAGAACAAGCCTTCACATTCTACGAACTTCAGGAATAATTCTCATAACGGGGAGGGATACAAACCTCAATTTTAGTAGCACCGCACAAAACTTATATGGTTGCATCTACCTGATGTTAGCTAACCTCATGGTGCTCCAGGTATTCCTACATTCGTAACTAGGTACAATCACCACCGCAAGATGAAATAAGCTTATTTGTACGTTGACTTGTTGATTGCAGTGCGGAACGATCCTGTCATGTGTGGAGTAGCAAACAAGCAGTGCAGCCGAAGGTGCAAATCAACCAAGGACTTATGAATTTATATATAATCTTCCTTAGGCAGGTCAGTATCCCCTTCATCTAGATGATCATGTTTTGTCATGCCGAGCTATTGATATGTGCTAATGTTTTGCAACACCATTTAAGTATAGCTATTGTTTCCTATCTTTCCAGATTCAGGACAATGAAGATGATTTCAGGGGAACTGCACAATATGGACTCATGTCGAGTCATCTCTATTGCCTCATGTGTTGGCTGCAAATGTGTCATCATCAATTGCAAGATGAGGCAGCTAGCTAGCTGTGGAGTTGCCAACATGCTCAAAGTTCTCGCAACATTGAGAAGAAACAAGCATGCCCAAGAAATTAAGGAAATTAATGCGTGCGCAGGGAGGCCCTTTGCTCAGAGAAGCATCGACCGATTTTCTTTATTTCCACACATTCTCGCAGCTTTGTATTGGTTATAGTATGGTGAATCATTGAGATGCATAAACATGCTGAACTTTTGTTCTTCTGAATGTTAGTATGCATATCGTATCTTCTGAAGCTTAGTTTAATGTAAAGGTTGACTAGCCTGTGAACCTTCACAATCTAGTAAGTATACTGTAGGCCTCTTATTTGACACCTCACTTTGCCGCGTTACGCGACCAGTGTGAGTGTCTGCATCCAGTACCGCATCCTCTAATTTGGTGGATGCAAAGTTGAAAAAGGTTACCGATGAGTAGACATAAGCTAGAGGCGTCTCTTTTTTTATTTCAAATGGGCAATAAGCTGGAGAGTGTCTCGGGCTGCCTCTTGCACCAGGCCCTACAGTACGAAACACGGGCAGTTGACTGGGCGATACAAAAGCCTATCCATCTTAAAGCCCATTTGTTTTTGTTTTTTGCGAGGAGAAGCCCATATTTCTTGAAGAGGGGGCGATCCCAGGAGAACCCTCCTTCCTCGTCGCTTCCAGTTATACTACAGCTCACTGGACTCTCCCACTTCCGTCGCCCCCCAATTCCCCGCGCTCACCATCTTCCTCACTCCCATAGAAAACCCCCGCTCACCTTCTTCCTCACTAGTACAGAAAAAGTCTGCTCCTCTTCTTCCACTCCTACAGAAAACCCCAGCCCTCCTTCTTTCCCACTCGCACTGCCACTAGGCTCGTCTCTGGCTACTCTACTCAAACCCGTGAGCTCGGCGTGATGCCCACAAGGAAAATGGAGTCGGCTGGCCCCAGCGCCAAGAAGATGAGGCTCCCGCCAGCGGCGACACTGGTTGTAGATCCCGTACCTGGCAGCGCGGGGAGAAGTGGCGAGCCCCCCACCCGGATCTGAGGAACCGATAGAATCTCCGGTGGACCGCATTAGCGATCTCCCGGACGTCATCCTTGAGGAGATCATCTCGCTTCGCCCCACCAAGGATTGCTGCCGCACACAAGTCCTCTCAACTCGGTGGCGCCCTCTATGGCGCACCACGCCCCTCAATCTCAACTGTCGTCAGATATCTGTCCTTCCTGAATTTGATCACCTTAGAGCCATCGTCTCCTCTCACTAGTAGGGCCCCGTTCAATGCCTCTGCGTCCCGACATGCTACCTGCTGTCCATACCCGGCACGGTGGACACTTAGCTGACATCCCCTGAATTCGGGAAACTCCAACAGTTTAAGTTCTACCATTACCATGAAAGTTTCATACCACGAATACGCCAAGAATTCGTGCCCACACCACCGTTGTCCATCTCGCGGTTTCCCTCCTCTCTCCACACCGCCACCTTCGCCTGGTGCCATCTACCAGACGATCTGGTACAAATGCTTCGACTCCCACTACTAAAAAAACTTTTGCTTGTGGTGGTTTATCTGTCGAAGGCCTCACTGCACAGCATCATCCACTCCAGTTGCCCTGCCCTGGAGCACTTGCTGATTGTTTTGGGAATAGAAATCCCTATCAGTTGTCTCAAAATAAAGTCGCCTCACCTTAAAAGCATTGGAATTTGTTTTGAAGGACAGCAGGTCATCACTGAAGATGCCCCTTCACTTCAAGGTTGATCCTTGATAATTGTTATACACCTTCGCAAATAATTGTCATCTATGCGCTCAAACTGGAGACCTTGGGTGTAATTCATGATCCGTTTGATGATAAAAAAGTTGGTGTTTGGATCCACACTTATTCAGGTACCATATATTATCATCTACACATTTGTAATCACAAGCTGCATTTTTCATTTGTACGCATAAGTTTTATATCATCCTGGAGTACACTTTGGGTACTACTATTATGTTATATGCTCAATGAAGAGTTTTTCGATGGATAGCCTATCAATGCTACTAGATTCTGTCAAGATCTTATATATCGGAATGTTTAGTCTTGATCTAAACATAATTATTGGCTTGCTACGATGCTTTCCATCTCTAGAGAATTTATATATAGAGGTGATGATTTCATGCACATTGAAATCCCGTATATATTCTACTAGAATTAATCATTCAGTTGTCGCTCTTTCGACATACTCTTTGTTCAGACCTTAACTGTTTTCAATCTTCATGTCTACTTAGGCAGTGCCACCACATGGGAAAAAACGTATAACCAATTGGTGGCGTAATAAGCACCAGGATTTTCTTAGTTCTCATGACATTCTTTTGAGGACAATAACGATGGAAGGATATGCATCCAACCAGGCAAACAGAAACTTTGTCAGATTCTTCCCGTTGAATGCGAGGTTACTATTGTCCATGAGGCTTAAGTTTTACCGCAAGAGATTTCTCACGGACGGACACGTTGGACAAAAAAAAGAAGTTTCAGGTGGACAAATGGGCTTCTAAATGTGCTCGGCTTCTATTTACAACAAGTTGTAGTCATCCTGAAATATATTTTTTTGCACAGGATGTTGATTTTATGGATTAGACCGATCCATTTGTTTGTGACTGCGAAAAAGAGTGGTTGGGTTAGATGTTACTGCCATGTTCAATATGGGTTTTGTCTAAAAATTTGATGAACAATTAATCCTTGGCCTTTTTGTACCGTTTGTAAGCTTGAGTTGCATGTTGTTGCCCTCGTACTCCCCTCCACCTGCCACTACAAGGCCGCATCTTCCACGGTTGTTGTTCGTTCCCGTCCGGGGCCTCGCCGTCATTCTCCGCCGTGGTTCGCTCACTGTGCCCGCCGCCATCTGGCGTTGTCAACATGGTCAAGAACCTCCCGGCAAAAAAACATGGTCAACAACCAAGAGGAATCAGGAGATGACTGTATGTGGAGAGGCTGACAGTAGGGACCCACCAGGGTCATTGAATTACGCAAGCAGTTGCCTCGTTATTAAAGGACAAAAAAAATACTTCCTCCTAATTCCTCAGTGCTATAAAATCACTTAAATATCTTAAAAGGTCAAATGACCCCTGAAATTTTCCAAAATTTGACATGACAGTTGTGTTAGTACTACAAAATTTCTGGTTCATTTAAAACACCATCCGTTGCCACTTTTCTCCAAATTCGTCTGTCACAGCTAATAAAAAATATGTACAACATCACACACAGTTGTTTTCTAGGAACTATTTGTGATGAAAATATCTGGGTCTATTTAAGTCTCCCTCCTTAAGCTTCACCGGCTCGTCTGCTCCAGTGCCGGCAACCCTTGAATCCACGAATCCCAATCCCCATTCCCGCACCTGCTACCTCTTGAGCATGCGTTGGTTTTCCCTTGAAGAGGAAAGAGTGATGCAGCAAAGTAGCATAAGTATTTCCCTCAGTTTTTGAGAACCAAGGTATCAATGCAGTAGGATACTACATGCAAGTCCCTCGTACCTGCACAAAAAATCAAGAACCTTGCAACCAACGCGATAAAGGCGTTGTCAGTCCCTTCACGACCACTTGAAAAAGTGAGATCTGATAAAGATAATAAGATAAATATTTTTGGTATTTTTGTTGTATAAATTGAAAAGTAAATATTGCAAAATAAAGGCGAGAGAAATAGCTTGTTGAAGGGAAAACAATTTAATGGAGAATAGACCCGGGGGCCATAGGTTTCACTCATGGCTTCTCACAAGATAACATAATCTACGGTGGGTGAACAAATTACCATCGAGCAATTGATAGAAAAGCGAATAATTATGAGAATATCTAGGCATGAACATGTATATAGGCTTCACTTCCGTGACAAGTAGACCGAAACGATTCTGCATCTACTACTATTACTCCACACATTGACCGCTATCTAGCATGCATCTAGAGTATTAAGTTCATACGAACAGAGTAGCGCATTAGACAAGATGACATGATGTAGAGGGATAAACTCAAGCTATATGATATAAACCCCATCTTTTTATCCTCGATGGCAACAATACAATACGTGCCTTGCTGCCCCTGCTATCACTGGAAAGGACACTGCAAGATTTAACCCAAAGCTAAGCACTTCTCCCATTCCAAGAAAGATCAATCTAGTAGGCCAAACCAAACTGATAATTCGAAGAGACTGGCAAAGATATTTAAATCATTCATATAAGAATTCAGAGAAGAACCAAATATTGTTCATAGATAATCTTGATCATAAACCCACAATTCATCGGATCTCGACAAACACACCGCAAAAACAATTACATCGAATAGATCTCCAAGAGAATCGAGGAGAACTTTGTATTGAGATCAAAAGAGAGAGAACAAGCCATCTAGCTAATAACTATGGACCCGAAGGTCTGTGGTAAACTACTCACGCATCATCGGAGAGGCTACGGTGTTGATGTAGAAGCCCTCCGTGATCAATTCCCCCTCCGGCGGAGCGCCAAAAAAGGCCCCAAGATGGTATCTCACGGGTATAGAAGGTTGCGGTGGTGGAAATAGGGTTTCATGGTGCTCTGCTACGTCTTGAGCTTGCATTGGTTTTCCCCGAAGAGGAAGGGATGACGCGGTAGAGTAGCGTAAGTATTTCCCTCAGTTTTTGAGAACCAAGGTATCAATCCAGTAGGAGCCCACGCTCAAGTCCCTCGTACCTGCACAAAACGAAAGCTACTCGCAACCAACACGATTAGGGGTTGTCAAGCCCTTCACGGTCACTTACGAGAGTGAGATCTGATAGATAGAATATTTTTGGTATTTTTGATATAAGGATGCAAAGTAAAAAGTAAAAGCAAAGTAAATAGCAAAACAATATAAAAGTGATAGAGATTGATATGATGAGAATAGACCCGGGGGCCATAGGTTTCACTACTGGCTTCTCTCAAGAGCATAAGTATTCTACGGTGGGTGAACAAATTACTGTTGAGCAATTGATAGAATTGTGCATAATTATGAGAATATCTAGGCATGATCATGTATATAGGCATCACGTCCGTGACAAGTAGATCGAAACGATTCTGCATCTACTACTATTACTCCACTCATCGACCGCTATCCAGCATGCATCTATAGTATTAAGTTAAAAACAGAGTAACACCTTAAGCAAGATGACATGATCTAGAGAGATAAATTCATGCAATATGAAATAAACCCCATCATGTTATCCTCGATGGCAACGATAGAATACGTGCCTTGCTGCCCCTTCTGTCACTGGGTAAGGACACCGCAAGATCGAACCCAAAGCTAAGCACTTCTCCCATGGCAAGAACTACCAATCTAGTTGGCCAAACCAAACGGATAATTCGAAGAGACTTGCAAAGATAACCAATCATGCATAAAAGAATTCAGAGAAGATTCAAATATTATTCATAGATAGACTTGATCATAAACCCACAATTCATCGGTCTCAAAAAACACACCGCAAAAAGAAGATTACATCGAATAGATCTCCACAAGAGAGGGGGAGAACTTTGTATTGAGATTCAAAGAGAGAGAAGAAGCCATCTAGCTACTAACTATGGACCCGAAGGTCTGAGGTAAACTACTCACACTTCATCGGAGGGGCTAGGATGATGTAGAAGCCCTCCGTGATGACGGCCCTCTTCCGGCGGAGCTCCGGAACAGGCCCCAAGATGGGATCTCGTGGATACAGAAAGTTGCGGCGGTGGAATTAGGGTTTTGGCTCCTGTTCTGATCGTTTGGGGGTACGTGTGTATATATAGGAGGAAGGAGTACGTCGGTGGAGCACCGAGGGGCCCACGAGGCAGGGGGCGCGCCCTAGGGGGGGCGCCCCCACCCTCGTGACCACCTCTTTGATCCCTTGCAGTAGGGTCCAAGTCTCCTGGATCACGTTCGGTGAGAAAATCACGTTTCCGAAGATTTTATTCCGTTTGGACTCCGTTTGATATTCTGTTTATCCGAAACACTGAAATAGGCAAAAAACAGCAATTCTGGGCTGGGCCTCCGGTTAATAGGTTAGTCCCAAAAATAATATAAAAGTGGAAAATAAAGCCCAATATAGTCCAAAACAGTAGATAATATAGCATGGAGCAATCAAAAATTATAGATACGTTGGAGACGTATCAGGCATCCCCAAGCTTAATTCCTGCTCGTCCTCGAGTAGGTAAATGATAAAAAGAGAATTTTTGATGCGGAGTGCTACTTGGCATAATTTCAATGCAAATCTTCTTAATTGTGGTATGAATATTCAGATTAGAAAGATTCAAGACAAAAGTTTATATTGACATAGAAAATAATAATACTTCAAGCATACTAACAAAGCAATTATGTCTTCTCAAAATAACATGGCCAAAGAAAGTTATCCCTACAAAATCATATAGTCTGGCTATGCTCCATCTTCCCCACACAAAGTATTTAAATCATGCACAACCCCGATGACAAGCCAAGCAATTGTTTCATACTCTAACTTTTTCAAAACTTTTTCAATCTTCACGCAATACATGAGCGTGAGCCATGGATATAGCACTATAGGTGGAATAGAATGGTGGTTGTGGAGAAGACAAAAAGGAGAAGATAGTCTCACATCAACTAGGCGTATCAACGGGCTATGGAGATGCCCATCAATAGATATCAATGTGAGTGAGTAGGGATTGCCATGCAACGGATGCACTAGAGCTATAAATGTATGAAAGCTCAACAAAAGAAACTAGTGGGTGTGCATCCAACTTGCTTGCTCACGAAGACCTAGGGCAATTTGAGGAAGCCCATCATTGGAATATACAAGCCAAGTTCTATAACGTAAAATTCCCACTAGTATATGAAAGTGACAACATATGAGACTCTCTATATGAAGAACATGGTGCTACTTTGAAGCACAATATATGAGACTTGCTATATCATGGTGCTACTTTGAAGCACAAGTGTGGAAAAAAGGATAGTAGCATTGCCCCTTTTATTATTTTTTGGGCCTTCTTTTTTTTCTTTGGCCTTTCTTTTTTGGGACAATGCTCTATTGAATGATGATCATCACACTTCTATTTATTTACAACTCAATGATTACAACTCGATACTAAAACAAAGTATGACTCTATATGAATGCCTCCGGCGGTGTACCGGGATATGCAATGAATCACGAGTGACAAGTATGAAAGAATTATGAACGGTGGCTTTGCCACAAATACTATGTCAACTACATGATCATGCTAAGCAATATGACAATGATGGATGTGTCATGATGAACTAGATGGTGGAAAGTTGCATGGCAATATATCTCGGAATGGCTATGGAAATGCCATAATAGGTAGGTATGGTGGCTGTTTTGAGGAAGGTATATGGTAGGTGTATGATACCGGCGAAAGTTGCGCGGTATTAGAGAGGCTAGCAAGGGTGGAAGGGTGAGAGTGCGTATAATCCATGGACTCAACATTAGTCATAAAGAACTCATATACTTATTGCAAAATTTTATAAGTTATCAAAGTAAAGTATTACGCGCATGCTCCTAGGGGGATAGATTTGTAGGAAAAGACCATCGCTCGTCCCCGACCGCCACTCATAAGGAAGACAATCAATAAATAAATCATGCTCTGACTTCATCACATAACGGTTCACCATACGTGCATGCTACGGGAATCACAAACTTCAACACAAGTATTCTTTAAATTCACAACTACTCAACTAGCATGACTTTAATATTATCACCTCCATATCTCAAAACAATTATCATGCTTCAATCTTTTCTTAGTATTCAACACACTCAAAAGAAAGTTTCAAAAATCTTGAATACCAAGAATATTATAATTAGGCAAATTACCATGCTATTAAGATACTCTCAAATTAATTTAAGTGAAGCATGAGAGATCAATAGTTTCTTTAAAACGAATCCACCACCGTGCTCTAAAAGATCTATGTGAAACACATAGAGAAAAATGATAACGCTCAAAAGATATAAGTGAAGCACATAGAGCAAAATTATCTAGCTCAAAGGATATAAGTGAAGCACATAGAGCAAAATTATCTAGCTTAAAGGATATAAGTGAAGCACACAGAGCAAAATTATCTAGCTCAAAGGATATAAGTGAAGCACATAGAGCATTCTATCAAATTTTAATTCATGTATGGCTCTCTCAAAAGGTTTTTACAGCAAGGATGATTGTGGCATACTAACAAACAATGACACAAATAATACAAGACGCTCCAAGCAAAACACATATCATGTTGGTAAATAAAAATATAGCTCCAAGTAAATTACCGATGGAAGTGGACAAAAAGAGGGGATGCCTTCCGGGGCATCCCCAAGAATTGACTTTTTGGTGTCCTTGGATTATCTTGGGGGTGCCATGGGAATCCCCAAGCTTAGGCTCTTGCCACTCCTTGTTCCATGATCCATCAAAAGAAATCATCCAAAACTTGAAAACTTCATAACACAAAACTCAAGATAGAAAACTCGTGAGCTCCGTTAGCGAAAGAAAACAAAAGACCACTTCAAGGTACTGTAATGAAATCATTATTTATTTACATTGGTGTTAAACCTACTTTATTCCAACTTCTCTATGGATTATAAACTATTTTACTAGCCATAGATTCATCAAAATAAGCAAACAACGCACAAAAAACAGAATCTGTCAAAAACAGAACAGTCTGTAGTAATCTGTAGCTAGCGCAAAATCTGGAACTCCCAAAATTCTAAAATAAATTGCTGGATGTGAGGAATTTATCTATTAATCATCTTCAGAAAGAATTAACTAAATAGCACTCTTTAAATAAAAATGACAGCAGTTCTCGTGAGCACTAAAGTTTCTGTTTTTTACAGCAAGTTCAACAAGACTTCCCCCAAGTCTTCCCAACGGTTCTACTTGGCACAAACACTAATTAAACACAAAAAACACAACCAAAACAGAGGCTAAATAATTTATTTATTACTAAACAGGAGCAAATAGCAAGGAATAAAAATTAAATTTGGTTGCCTACCAACAAGCGCTATCGTTTAACGCCCCTAGCTAGGCATAACGAGCAAGAATAGATCTAGGTATTGCCATCTTTGGTAGGTAATTCTTCAATTAGGAATCTACCATCTTTAGGAATTTCTTTATTTTTATTAATTATCAAACTTTTAGGCACAAGATCGAAAAATTCATTTGTAATAAATGGTTCTTTAATGATAGCAAACGGATTGGGATGAATACTTATAGATTTAAGATCAGTAGTTTCCTTACTAGATGATTCACCCTTATTTTTAGGAACATACATAAGCTTGGCAATTTTAGTAGGAGGACTAGGAGTATTCTTTATGGAAGAAAAAGCAGTTCCCAAATTTGCAATGATACCCTCAAGTTTATCAATTCTAGTAGAATCTAAGTTCATCTTCTCATTAACTATGGGTTCCTTTTTCTTAATATTTTTCAAGGTCATTCCTACCTTAGATCCATATTGAGTAATTTGATTGTGGATCTTTTTATCTAGATTTTCAATTGATTCACTAGTAGCAACTTTATTTTCAATAATTTCAAGTCTTTGCATAACATGCTCCAAAGTTAACATGGTTCCATTAACCAAAAGAGGTGATGAGCCAAATAATCTATCATAGCATTATGAGAATCAAAAGTATGGCTACCCAAGAAGTTCCCTCCGGTAATGGTATCGAGGATATATCTATACCAAGGATTAACACCTACATAAAAATTGCGAAGAAGAACTAAGGTAGATTGTTTCTTGGTAGATCTATTTTGAGCATTGCAAATTCTATACCAAGCATCTTTTAGATTTTCTCCCTCCCTTTGTTTAAAATTTAGAACTTCACTCTTAGGAGACAACGGAGAAGATATGAGACTAGCCATGACGACAAGCAAACAAACTAGCACACGAGCAAACAAAAAGGCAAACAGAGAGGGAGGATAGAGAGAGAGGGCGAATAAAACGGCAAGGGTGAATTGGGGGGGGGGAGAGGAAAACTAGAGGCAAATGGCAAATAATGTAATGCGAGAGATATGGATTGTGATGGGTACTTGGTATGTTGACTTTTTGCATAGACTCCCCGGCAACGGCGCTAGAAATCCTTCTTGCTACGCCTTGAGCTTGCATTGGTTTTCCCCGAAGAGGAAGGGATGATGCAGCAGAGTAGCGTAAGTATTTCCCTCAGTTTTTGAGAACCAATGTATCAATCCAGTAGGAGCCCACGCTCAAGTCCCTCGTACATGCACAAAGCGATAGCTACTCACAACCAACACGATTAGGGGTTGTCAAGCCCTTCACGGTCACTTACGAGAGTGAGATCTGATAGATAGAATATTTTTGGTATTTTTGATATAAAGATGCAAAGTAAAAAGTAAAAGCAAAGTAAATAGCAAAACAATATAAAAGTGATGGAGATTGATATGATGAGAATAGACCCGGGGGCCATAGGTTTCACTAGTGGCTTCTCTCAAGAGCATAAGTATTCTACGGTGGGTGAACAAATTACTGTTGAGCAATTGATAGAATTGTGCATAATTATGAGAATATCTAGGCATGATCATGTATATAGGCATCACGTCCGTGACAAGTAGATCGAAACGATTCTGCATCTACTACTATTACTCCACTCATCGACCGCTATCCAGCATGCATCTATAGTATTAAGTTAAAAACAGAGTAACGCCTTAAGCAAGATGACATGATCTAGAGAGATAAATTCATGCTATATGAAATAAACCCCTTCTTGTTATCCTCGATGGCAACGATACAATACGTGCCTTGCTGCCCCTTCTGTCACTGGGTAAGGACACGGCAAGATCAAACCCAGAGCTAAGCACTTCTCCCATGGCAAGAACTACCAATCTAGTTGGCCAAACCAAACGGATAATTCGAAGAGACTTGCAAAGATAACCAATCATGCATTAAAGAATTCAGAGAAGATTCAAATATTATTCATAGATAGACTAGATCATATACCCACAATTCATCGGTCTGAACAAACACACTGCAAAAAGAAGATTACATCGAATAGATGTCCACAAGAGAGGGGGAGAACTTTTTATTGAGATTCAAAGAGAGAGAAGAAGGCATCTAGCTAGTAACTATGGACCCGAAGGTCTAAGGTAAACTACTCACACTTCATAGGAGGGGCTAGGATGATGTAGAAGCCCTCCATGATGATGGCCCTCTTCTGGCGGAGCTCCAGAATAAGCCCCAAGATGGGATCTCGTGGATACAGAAAGTTGCGGCGGTGGAATTAGGGTTTTGGCTCCTGTTCTGATCGTTTGGGGGTACGTGTGTATATATAGGAGGAAGGAGTACGTCGGTGGAGCACCGAGGGGCCCACGAGGCAGGGGGCGCGCCCTAGGGGGGCGCCCCCCACCCTCGTGACCACCTCTTTGATCCCTTGCAGTAGGGTCCAAGTCTCCTGGATCACGTTCGGTGAGAAAATCACGTTTCCGAAGATTTTATTCCGTTTGGACTCCTTTTGATATTCTGTTTATCTGAAACACTGAAATAGGAAAAAACATCAATTCTGGGCTGGGCCTCCGGTTAATAGGTTAGTCCCAAAAATAATATAAAAGTGGGAAATAAAGCCCAATATAGTCCAAAACAGTAGATAATATAGCATGGAGCAATCAAAAATTATAGATACGTTGGAGACGTATCATGCTCCTGGATGTTTTCAGTGTATATGAGTATATATAGGCGAAAGAATTAGGTTGGTGGAGCTGTGAGGGGCCCACGAGGGTGGGGGGCACGCCCACCCCCTTAGGGCGCGCCCTCCTGCCTTGTGGCTTCCTCGCTTCTTCCTTGACGTCCACTCCATGTCTTTTGTATTGCGTTTGTTCCAAAAATGGTCCTCGCGAAGGTTGCATTCCATTTGGATTCCGTTCAATATTCCTTTTCTGCGAAACACTGAAATAGAGACAAAAAACAACAATCTGCACTGGGCCTTTCGTTAATAGGTTAGTCCCAAAAATAATAAAAAAGTGCATAATAAAGCCCATTAAACATCCAAAATAGATAATATAACAACATGGAACAATAAAATATTATAGATACGTTGGAGACGTATCAAGCATCCCCACACTCGTCCTTGAGTAGGTAAATGATAAAAAGAGAATTTTTGATGTGGAATGCTTCCTAACATAATTTTCAAAGTAATTCTCTTTATTGTGGCATGAATGTTCAGATCCGAAAGATTCAAGATAAAAGTTTAATATTGACAAAAAATAATAATACTTCAAGCATACTAACTAAGCAATTATGTCTTCTCAAAATAACATCGCCAAAGAAAGTTATCCCTACAAAATCATATAGTCTGGCTATGCTCTATCTTCACCACACAAAATATTTAAATCATGCACAACCTCGGTGACGAGCCAGGCAATTGTCTCATACTTTTGGTGTTCTCAAACTTTTTCAATCTTCATGCAAATACATGAGCGTGAGCCATGGATATAGCACTATAGGTGGAATAGAATGGTGGTTGTGGAGAAGACAAAAAGGAGAAGATAGTCTCACATCAACTAGACGTATCAACGGGCTATGGAGATGCCCATCAATATATGTCAATGTGAGTGAGTAGGGATTGCCATGCAATGGATGCACTATAGCTATAAGTGTATGAAAGATCAAAAAGAAACTAAGTGTGTTTGCATCCAACTTGCTTGCTCATGAAGACCTAGGGCATTTCGAGGAAGCCCATCATTGGAATATACAAGCCAAGTTCTATAATGAAAAATTCCCACTAGTATATGAAAGTGACAACATAGGAGACTCTCTATCATGAAGATCATGCTGCTACTTTGAAGCACAAATGTGGTAAAAGGATAGTAGCATTGCCCCTTCTCTCTTTTTCTCTTTTTTTATGTGGGCCATTTCTCCCTTTTTTATGTCCTCTTTTTTCTCTTTTTTTACTTTTCGTCCGGAGTCTCATCCCGACTTGTGGGGGAATCATAGTCTCCATCATCCTTTCCTCACTGGGACAATGCTCTAATAATGATGATCATCACACTTTTATTTACTTACAACTCAAGAATTACAACTCGATACTAGAACAAAAATATGACTCTATGTGAATGCTCCGGCGGTGTACTGGGATATGCGATGAATCAAGAGTGACATGTATGAAAGAATTATGAACGGTGGCTTTGCCACAAATACGATGTCAACTACATGATCATGCAAAGCAATATGACAATGATGAAGCATGTCATAATAAACGGAACGGTGGAAAGTTGCATGGCAATATATCTTGGAATGGCTATGGAAATGCCATAATAGGTAGGTATGGTGTCTGTTTTGAGGAAGATATATGTTGGGTTTATGGTACCGGCGAAAGTAGCACGGTACTAGAGAGGCTAGCAATGGTGGAACGGTGAGAGTGCGTATAATCCATGGACTCAACATTAGTCATAACAAACTCACATACTTATTGCAAAAATCTATTAGTTATCGAAACAAAGTACTACACACATGCTTCTAGGGTGATAGATTGGTAGGAAAAGACCATCGCTCGTCCCCGACCGCCACTCATAAGGAAGACAATCAATAAATAAATCATGCTCCGACTTCATCACATAACGGTTCACCATACGTGCATGCTACGAGAATCACAAACTTTAACACAAGTATTTTTCAAATTCACAACTAATCCACTAGCATGACTCTAATATTACCATCTTCATATCTCAAAACAATCATCAAGTATCAAACTTCTCATAGTATTCGATGCACTTTATATGAAAGTTTTTATTATACCCATCCTGGATGCCTATCATATTAGGACTAATTATATAGGCAAAGCAAATTACCATGCTGTTCTAAAAGACTCTCAAAATGATATAAGTGAAGCATGAGAGATCAATAATTTCTATAAAATAAAACCACCACTGAGCTCTTAAAAAGATATAAGTGAAGCACTAGAGCAAAATTATCTAACTCAAAAGATATAAGTGAAGCACATAGAGTATTCTAATAAATTCTGATTCATGTGTGCCTCTTCAGAAGGTGTGTACAGCAAGTATGATTGTGGTAAACTAAAAATCAAAGATTCAAATCATACAAGATGCTCCAGGAAAAACACATATCATGTGGTGAATAAAAATATAGCCTCAAGTGAAGTTACCGATGGACGAAGACGAAAGAGGGGATGCCTTCCGGGGCATCCCAAGCTTAGGCTTTTGGTTGTCCTTGGATTTTACCTTGGGGTGCCTTGGGCATCCACAAGCTTAGTCTCTTGCCACTCCTTATTCCAAAATCCATCAAATCTTTACCCAAAACTTGAAAACTTCACAACACAAAACTCAACAGAAAATCTCATGAGCTCCGTTAGTATAAGAAAAAAAACCACCACTTCAAGGTACTGTAATTAACTCATTCTTTATATATATTGGTGTTAAACCTACTGTATTCCAACTTCTCTATGGTTCATACCCCCCGATACTAGCCATAGATTCATCAAAATAAGCAAACAACACACGAAAAACAGAATCTGTCAAAAACATAATAGTCTGTAGTAATATATAGGTTTCAAATACTTCTGTAACTACAAACATTCTACCAAATTCGGACGACCTAAATAATGTGTATATTGATCTACTGCAATTGGAATCACTATTTTAGCGCTCTCTGGTTAAAAATGAAAATTATTCTCGTGAGCGCATACTTTATGTTTTTTCAGCAAGATCAAACAACAATCATCCAAGGAGATCCTAAAGGCTTTACTTGGCACAAACACTAATTAAAACATAAAAACATAATAATAACATAGGATAGATGATTTATTTATTACTAAACTGGAACAAAAAACAAGAAACAAAAATAAAATTGGGTTGCCTCCCAACAAGCGCTATCGTTTAACGCCCCTAGCTAGGTATGAAAGCAAGAATAGATCTAGGTACTATCATCTTTGGTATGCAATCCATAAGTGGCTCTCATAATAGATTCATAAGGTAATTTAATTTTATTTCTAGGAAAGTGTTCTATGCCTTTCCTTAACAGAATTTGGAATCTAATATTACCTTCTTTCATATCAATAATTGCACCAATCGTTCTAAGGAAAGGTCTACCAAGAATAATAGGACAAGTAGGATTGCAATCTATATCAAGAACAATGAAATCTATGGGCACATAATTCCTATTTGCAACAATAAGAACATCATTAATTCTTCCCATATGTTTCTTAATGGTGGAATCCGCAAGATGCAACTTTAAAGAACAATCATCAAATTCATGAAAACCTAGCACATCACACAAAGTTTTTGGAATCGTGGAAACACTAGCACCCAAATCACATAAAGCATATCATTCATTATCTTTAATTTTAATTTTAATAGTAGGTTCCCACTCATCATAAAGTTTTCTAGGGATAGAAACTTCTAATTCAAGTTTTTCTTCATAAGATCGCATTAAAGCATCAACCATATGTTTGGTAAAAGCTTTATTTTGACTATAAGCATGAGGAGAATTTAAGACGGATTGCAACAAGGAAATACAATCTATTAAATAACATTTACCATAATTAAATTCCTTCAAATCCAAAATAGTGGGTTCATTGCTATGTAAAGTTTTGACCTCTTCAATCCCACTTTTACCGATTTTTGCATCAAGATCTAAAAATACTAATCATTGGGATGACCTTTAACTAAAGTTGACTCATCTACAGTCCCATCTTTATCAAGATTCATATTGGCAAACAAAGACTTAATAGGGGACACAACAATCACTTTTAGATCTTCATCATTATTATCATCGAAACTAGAAGAACACACTTTTATAAAGCAATCCTTTTTAGCATGCATCCTAGCGATTCTTTCTTTGCACTCGTCAAAGCTCTTTGCCGTCCGCTGACAGACGACGAAGAGATCAGCTAGGCAGTACTGGAAGCTGCCACATGGCCAGCTATACGGTCCGCCAGCGAACGACAACGTGATTTGAATCTTTGCCGTCCACTGGCAGATGGCAAAGTGACCAAATAGGCCGCCAGTGTTCCCAGGATTTACAGGTAGCTGCCACGTGTCCTCTTTGTTGTCTGCTAAAAGACGGCGAAGCTCTTTGCCGTCTGCTAGCGGACGGCAAACATGCTACATATCCCCTGTTTTTATTTGAATCCATTTAATTTCACAAGAATTCACACATAGATATACACATTTTTTTCACATGCACAGCAGACATATGATGTATCCAACACATAGCTCCATCGATGACAACATACATACATGATAAGAAATAGAGCTCCATCCATACATATTACAGTAACATCACAATATTCATCCAACACATTGTTCCATGCATCCATATAACAAGTTCCACTTTTTTCATCGATACAAACCAAAAAAAGAAAAAGGAAACAAGGACTTCATCCATGCGAGCTTCCATATAGTGAATTAAATCTGTAAAATAGGAAACAAGAAAGTTAGAAGAAGAAGACTCGAATCAGAAGAAGAAGAAGAAGAAGAAAATGAAGAAGAAGAAGAGGAAGAAGAAGTAAGCATACTTAGGTAAAATGGAGCTAATCTAGCTAATTGTGCCATTTTGACTGAACTAAGCATATTATTCCATTTTTGATATAACTTAGAGCTAACTTCATTTTGAAGAAGAACAAAAAAACTAGAAGAAGAAGACTAGAAGGAGAACTTCCTCTTCTTTTCTTCTTCTTCTTCTTCTTCTTCTTCTTCTTCTTCTTCTTCTTCCTCTTCTTCTTCTTCTTCTTCTTCTTCTTCTTCTTCTTCTTCTTCTTCTTCTTCTCCTTATCCTTATCCTTCTCCTTCT